>NW_026729173.1:0-15000 GCF_030272615.1 Cryptomeria japonica
GTGCGCACCTTCGCCGCGGTGGGCACCCTGGTGCGCACCATGGCGTGCACGAAGTCGGAGCCCGGTTTGCCCCGGGTGCGCACCTCGCGTGCACCTTCGGCGGGGTTGCGCGCCCTGGTGCGCACCAAGGAGCGCTCCGAAGTGTGCTCCAAGGTGCGGCGTGCACGAAGTCGGAGCCCGGTTTGCCCCGGGTGCGCACCTCGCGTGCACCTTCGGCGGGGTTGCGCGCCCTGGTGGGCACCATGGTGCGCACCAAGGAGCGCTCCGAAGTGTGCTCCAAGGTGCGGCGTGCACGAAGTCGGAGCCCGGTTTGCCCCGGGTGCGCACCTCGCGTGCACCTTCGCCGCGGTGGGCACCATGGCGTGCACGAAGTCGGAGCCCGGTTTGCCCCGGGTGCGCACCTCGCGTGCACCTTCGCCGGGGTGGGCACCTCGGCTGGGTTGCGCGCCCTGGTGCGCACCAAGGAGCGCTCCGAAGTGTGCTCCAAGGTGCGGCGTGCACGAAGTCGGAGCCCGGTTTGCCCCGGGTGCGCACCTCGCGTGCACCTTCGCCGCGGTGGGCACCATGGCGTGCACGAAGTCGGAGCCCGGTTTGCCCCGGGTGCGCACACCCGCGTGCACCCTTCGCCGGGGTGGGCACCTCGGCTGGGTTGCGCGCCCTGGTGCGCACCAAGGAGCGCTCCGAAGTGTGCTCCAAGGTGCGGCGTGCACGAAGTCGGAGCCCGGTTTGCCCCGGGTGCGCACCTCGCGTGCACCTTCGCCGCGGTGGGCACCTTGGCTGGGTTGGGCACCATTGAGCGCTCCGAAGTGTGCTCCAAGGTGCGCACCATGGCCCTCCAAGGTGCGCAGCATGGCGTGCACGAAGTCGGAGCCCGGTTTGCCCCGGGTGCGCACCTCGCGTGCACCTTCGCCAGGGTGGGCACCTCGGTGCGCACACCTTCTCAATGTTTTCTTGCCTTTTCTGGAAATTGGTGAAGGCAGCGCATCAAAGGTGCGCACCTCGGTGTGCTCCGAGGTGCGAACCCGAGAGCGCTCCGAGGTGCCCACGAAGTCGAAAGTCGGGTTAATTGCATTGTTTTCCCCGGGTGCGCTCCGAGGTGCGCAACATCGGTGCGCACCAAGGAGGGCTCCGAAGTGTGCTCCAAGGTGCGCACGATTCGGAGCTCGGTTTGCCCGGGGTGCGCACACCTTGGCTGGGTTGCGCACCCTTTGTGCGCTCCAAGGTGCGCACGAAGTCGGAGCTCGGTTTGCCCCGGGTGCGCACCTTCGCCAGGGTGCGCACCTTGATGCGCACGCCTTGGCTGGGCTGCGCACCTTGGTGGGCGCCATGGTGCGCACCTTTCGTGCGCTCCAAGGTGCGCACGAAGTCGGAGCTCGGTTTGCCCCGGGTGCGCACCTTGGTGGGCGCCATGGTGCACTCCGAGGTGCCCAAGATTGGTGCGCACCAAGGAGCGCTCCGAAGTGCGCTCCAAGGTGCGCAGGTGCGCGCGAAGTCGAAAGTTGGGTTAATTGTCCGGTTTGCCTCGGGTGCGCACCTTGCGTGCACCTTCGCCAGGGTGGGCGCCTTGGTGCGCACACCTTGGCTGGGCTGCGCACCCGGGCGCGCACACCTTGGCACCCGCGTTTCCTTCATTTTAAATTTTTTTTTTTTACAATCTCTCAAGTGGGAAATTCTATAATCTCAACTTTTTTTGCCTTTTCAGGAAACTTTTGAATGGAGCGCATCATTGGTGCGCTCCGAAGTGTGCTCCAAGGTGCGCACCTCTGGTGTGCTCCAAAGCTCTCTCCAGCTGCGTGCACCTGCCCCGGCCGCGCACCCGGCCCCGCCCAGCTTCGCTCACCTGTCCCGGGCGTCTGGTGCGGAACCTTAGAGTAAGAAACATCACCGTGCACCTTGGCCAACGTGCGCGACTCGACCGAGCGCGCACTGGCCGAGGTGCACACCGATTTCACCTGGGTGCGCGCGCAGCACCTCGGGCGCACCGGGGTGCGCGCACAACGCCCGGGTTGCACCGTGGCCTGTGTGCTCGGGGCGCCTCGGGTGCGCGCTCGGTGTCGCCCCCGCGCGCGCGGTAGTGCGGGCAGCGCACCCCGGCCCGGCCCGGCCCCGACGAGAACGCAAACGGGCAAAAGGTTTATTCAAATAGCATTGCGACGCCCGGCGAAAAACTAAGAAAGGGTGCAACACCGGGACTTCCCGGGAGGTCACCCATCCCAGTACTACTCCGGCCCAAGCGCGCTTAACTGCGGAGTTCTGATGGGATCCGGTGCACTAACGCTGGTATGATCGCACCCGTTATGAGCTTGTCGCAGTGTGTACTTAGCAAACCGCGACCCACGTGCGAATCCACCCCGGCCACCCACCCCCGTCGAGGTGCACACCCTCCCTCGCGAAGTGCGCCCCGTTCGCCAAGTGTGAGCCCTGCCCGGGTGCGCGCACCTTGCTAGGGCGTCGGGTGTGCACCCGGCCCGGCCTACGTGCGTGCACCTGGACGGGGCGTCGTGTGCGTGCAGTGTCCCGTCTGCAACGCGGTGCCCACACACCACCTCGGGCGCAACGACCTGCGCTCACATGTGGGCCGAGTGCACCTTGGTGCATGTTCGGGGCGCCTCGGGTGCACGCTCGATCTTGCCCCGGTGCACCAAGGCGCTCGGTTTGCCCCGGGTGCGCACTTGGTGCAAGGTGGGCACCCAAAATAGGGATCAAGCACCAAAACACAAGTTTCGGGATGCAAAATGGGACCCAAGGACCACAAATGCGTTCCAAGACCCATGATGGGTCCACGAGAACAAAAATGTGTTCCGAGACTTAATAAACAAATATTGGGTTTTAGGAGAAGAAACATGCTCTGATGCCCAAAACGAGAATCGACCCCGAAAAGGCCACAGGCCAAAAGTGGGATGCGAGACAAAAAAAAATGGGACCCGAGGACCAAAATTGGGTTCCCAGGTCGAAGACAGGGCAACCGGACAAGAAACGACCTCTAAGGCTCGAAATGAGTCCCGACGACTAAAACTTGACAAGAAGCACCCATCAGGCACCCAACTCGACACCCATGGGATGCCGACCCACCCGGGCTTCCACCTAGCACACCTTGGCACCCACCCACCCTCGCACCCAACCTCGCACCCAACTTAGCACCTTTGAACCCACATTGGCACTCACCCTGACCCTGGCACCTTGGAACCCACATTGGCACTCACCTTGACCCTGGCACCCACCTTTGCACTCACCTTGGGACCCACCCTGGCTCCCACCTCGGCACCCACCCAGACACCCACCTTGGTTCCTTGGCACCCACCTTGGATCCTTGGCACCCACCCCGACACCCACCTTGGCACGCAACTTGGCTACTTGCCACCCACCTTGGCTCCTTGACGCCCACCCCGACAACCACCCCGTGACCTACCCTGGCTAGGGTTGGTGCACACCCACCCTGGTGCCCACCTTGGCACCCACCCCATGACCCACCTTGGCACGCACCTTAGTACCCACCCTGTTACCCACCCTAGGACCCACCCCGTGACCCACCTTGGCCAGGGTGGGTGCACCCACCCTGGTGCCCACCTTGGCACCCACCCATCCTAGCACCCAGCCTGTGACCGGGCTTGGAACCCAACCTTGCACCCGTCTTGGCCAGTGTGGGTGCGCACCCATCCTGGCACCCACGTTGTGACACACCCTTTAACCCACGCACCCTAGCAGCCACGTTGGCACCCACCTTGGAACACAACCTAGCAACTTGGCACCCACCCCGTGACCCACCTTGGCATCCACCATAGCAGTCGCCCACTTGGCACCCACCTTGGAACCCAAGTTGGCACCCACCTCGGCACCCACCTTGACACTTGTGGACCCACCTTGCCACTCACCCTAGCATCGACCCATCCTAGCACCCACCCTGGCACCTTTGCACCCTAGCACTCACCCATCCTAGCACCTAACCTGTGACCCACCTTGACACTCACCCTCGCACCCACCTTGGAACCCAACCTAGCACCCACCCACCCTGACACCAACCCTAGCACCTACCCACCCTTGCACCCACCCTGTGACCCATCTTGGCACCCACCCATCCTACCACTCAACCTATCACCCACCTTCTCACCCACCTTGGCATCCACCTTAGCACCCACCCACACTGGCACCTTGGCACCCACCTCGGGCAAGGTGGGTGCACACCCACCCTGACACCCAATTTAGAACCAACCGAGCATGTTACCCACCTTGGCACCCACATTGCAGCCCACCCTAGTACCCACCCTATGACCCACATTGGCATCCACACCCTAGCACCCAGGCACCTCGACACCCGCCTTGACACGCACCCTAGCACTAAACCTGTGACCCACCTTGGAACTCACCCTAGAACCCACCCACCCTGTGAACCACCTTGGCATCCACCTTAGCACCCACCCACCTTGGCACCCACTCTAGCACTCACCCATCCTAACACCCAACTTGTTACCCACCTTGGCACCCGCCCTCGCGTCCACCTTGAAACCCACCCTAGCACCCACCCACGCAGGAGCCCACCTTGGCACCCAACCTAACACCCACGCATCCTGGCACCCAACTTGTGACCCACCTTGGAACCCACCCTAGTACCCACCTTTGAACCCACTATATCACCAACCCACCTTGGCACCCACCCTATGACCCTCTTTGGAATCCACCCTAGCACGCACCCACCCTGGCACCCACCATGGAGCGCACCCTAGCACCCACCCACCTCGGCACGCACCTCAACACCCACCTTGGTGTGCGCACTGCGCCAACCTCTCAAAGACCCTATGTGGTGCGCTCCAAAGTGTACACCTTTGGTGCGCTCCAAGGTGCGCACCTTTGGTGCACACCGAGGTGCACACCAAAGTGTGCACCGAGGTGAGCACCAAAGTGCACTCCAAGGTGCACACCAAGGCGTGCACCTTTGGTGCGGTCAATGCAAACGAATTCGGAAGTTGGGGTCGATGTCCTAATCGCTGCTGCAGACTACACGTATGAGAATCGGACAAATAGCTTTATATAGGGGAGGTGTTGCGTTTGATGGGTCGACTCCCCTGGTTGTGTGCACTGCACCAACTTCAAAGACCCTGTCTTGTTTAAGAAGTCAAAAGTTGGGGTGGATGTCCTAATCATTGCTGCAGTCTACGCATGTATGAGAATCAGACAAATAGCTTATATAGGGGAGGTGTTGCATTCGGTGGGTTGACTCCCCTGGTTGTGCGCACTGCGCCAACCTCAAAGACCCCGCATAGCAGAAGAAGTCGGAAGTCGGATTTTGGTGAGCACCAAGGCGTGCACCTTTGGTGCGGTCAACGCAGACGAATTCAGAAGTTGGGGTGGATGTCCTAATCGTTGTTGCAGGCTACACATGTATGAGAATCAGACAAATAGCTTATATAGGGGAGGTGTTGGGTTTGATGGGTCAACTCCCTTGGTTGTGCGCATTACGCCAACCTCAAAGACCTTGTTTTCGTTAAGAAGTCAAAAGTTGGGGTCAATGTCCTAATGGCTCCTGTAGGCTACACATGTATGAGAATCGGACAAATAGCTTATATAGGGGAGGTGTTGGGTTTGATGGGTCGACTCCCCTGGTTGTGCGCATTACGTCAACCTCAAAGACCTTGTTTTCGTTAAGAAGTCAAAAGTTGGGGTCGATGTCCTAATTGCTCCTGTAGACTACACATGTATGAGAATCAGACAAATAGCTTATATAGGGGAGGTGTTGGGTTTGATGGGTTGACTCCCCTAGTTGTTCGCATTACACCAACCTCAAAGACCTTGTTTTCGTTTAGAAGCCGAAAGTTGGGGTCGATGTCCTAATTGCTCCTGCAGGCTACGCATGTATGAGAATCAGACAAATAGCTTATATAGGGGAGGTGTTGGGTTTGATGGGTCGACTCCCCTGGTTGTGCGCATTGCGCCAACCTCAAAGACCCTGCATTGCGGATGAAGTCGAAAGTCAGAGTTTGGTGTGCTACAAGGTGTGGTCGAAGGTGCTCACCTAGGTGTGCACCTTTGGAGCGCAGGAAAAGTGCCCTCCAAAAGTGCGCACCTTTGGAGTGCACAAAAGTGCCCTCCAAAAGTGCGCACCTTTGGAGCGCACAAAAGTGCCCTCCAAAAAGTGCCCTCCAAAAGTGCGCACCTTTGGAGCGCACAAAAGTGCCCTCCAAAAAGTGCCCTCCAAAAGTGCGCACCTTTGGAGTGCAGAAAAGTGCCCTCCAAAAAGTGCCCTCCAAAAGTGTGCACCTTTGGAGTGCACAAAAGTGCCCTCCAAAAGTGCGCACCTTTGGAGCGCAGAAAAGTGCCCTCCAAAAAGTGCCCTCCAAAAGTGCGCACCTTTGGAGCGCAGAAAAGTGCCCTCCAAAAAGTGCCCTCCAAAAGTGCGCACCTTTGGAGCGCAGAAAAGTGCCCTCCAAAAAGTGCCCTCCAAAAGTGCGCACCTTTGGAGCGCAGAAAAGTGCCCTCCAAAAAGTGCCCTCCAAAAGTGCGCACCTTTGGAGCGCACAAAAGTGCCCTCCAAAAAGTGCCCTCCAAAAGTGCGCACCTTTGGAGCGCACAAAAGTGCCCTCCAAAAGTGCGCACCTTTGGAGCGCACAAAAGTGCCCTCCAAAAGTGCGCACTTTTGGTGCGCACCAAGGCGCTGGTTCGGTCGTTGCAGGCGAGTTCGGAAGTTGGGGTCGATGTCCTGAGCGGAGGTGCAAACTACACAGGTGTCGGAATCGGACAAATAGCTTATATAGGGGAGGTGTATGCTTCGATGGGTCGACTCCCCAGGTTGAGCGCACCGCGCCAACCTCAAAGACCCTACGGTATGGATGAAGTCGGAAGTTGGGTCCGATGACCGATTCGATTAGTAGGTATGCTCATGAGGTCGGAATTTGGGTCCGATGACCTGCCATGTGCAGGAAGGCGAATGTTGGCACTGTGCGTTGCAAGGTGCACACCAAGGTGCTGGTGCGGTCTTTTTAGTCGAGTTCGGAAGTTGGGGTCGATGTCCTGATCGGAGGTGCAAGCTACACAGGTGTGGGAATCGGACAAATAGCTTATATAGGGGAGGTGTATGCTTCGTTGGGTCGACTCCCCGGGTTGAGCGCACCGCGCCAACCTCAAAGACCCTACGGTATGGATGAAGTCGGAAGTTGGGTCCGATGACCGATTCGATATGTAGGCATACTCGCGAGGTCGGAATTTGGGTCCGATGACCTGCCATGTGCAGGAAGGCGAATGTTGGCACTGTGCGTTGCAAGGTGCGCACCAAGGCGCTGGTTCGGTCGTTGCAGGCGAGTTCGGAAGTTGGGGTCGATGTCCTGATCGGAGGTGCAAACTACACAGGTGTGGGAATCGGACAAATAGCTTATATAGGGGAGGTGTATGCTTCGTTGGGTCGACTCCCCGGGTTGAGCGCACCGCGCCAACCTCAAAGACCCTACGGTATGGATGAAGTCGGAAGTTGTGTCCGATGACCGATTCGATATGTAGGCATACTCGCGAGGTCGGAATTTGGGTCCGATGACCTGCCATGTGCAGGAAGGCGAATGTTGGGACTGTGCGTCGCAAGGTGCGCACCAAGGCGCTGGTGCCGTCGTTGCAGTCGAGTTCGGAAGTTGGGGTCGATGTCCTGGTCAGAGGTGCAAACTACACAGGTGTGGGAATCGGACAAATAGCTTATATAGGGGAGGTGTATGCTTCGATGGGTCGACTCCCCGGGTTGAGCGCACCGCGCCAACCTCAAAGACCCTACAGTATGGATGAAGTCGGAAGTTGGGTCCGATGACCGATTCGATACGTAGGCATATTGGCGAGGTCTGAATTTGTGTCCGATGACCTGCCATGCGCAGGAAGGCGGAATTTGGGTCCGATGACCGAGTTGATGGCGTGCCATGCGCAGAAAGGCGGAATTTGGGTCCGATGACCGAGTTGATGTTGATGGCCCGCCATGCACAGGAAGGCGGAATTTGGGTCCGATGACCGATTTGAAGGCGTGCCATGCGCAGAAAGGCGGAGTTTGGGTCCGATGACCGAGTTGATATTGATGGCCCGCCATGCGCAGGAAGGCGGAATTTGGGTCCGATGACCTGACATACGCATGGAGTCCGACTCGGGGGCCGATGTTCGATTCGATGACTTGCATTGTGGGTAAAGTCGGAAGTTGTGGTCTTTGACCCGATTCGATGACCAGACTTCGGCTGCTTGAGAATCGGACAAATAACTTATATAGGGGAGGTAGTGTTCTCGAGCATCCTCCCCCCGTGCCCGTTTATGTCGATTGATGCTGGTGCTCGACTGGTTGGAGCGCTCGGATGCAAAAATCTTGCACCAGGATTTATCGATTGTGATGGACACGGCAAGTCTCCTGATTGCTATGCAGGAGCTCATCGTGAATCTCTATGCGGCCTTGGTATGGACTCGACCTGCGGAATGGTTCGGCAATGGTAGTCGCTCCAACACGTCCTTGCAATGGCCACAGAGGTGATTCGACTAGAGCTCCAGTCTAGCTTTTGGGTTGCTTGGCGGACTGGTATAGCCGCGATCGAGTTCCGGCCATGAACGTTTTAGATAGCTCTTGGGCTTTCTGGGACGGAAGTCGGAAGTTTGGGCTGTTGTCCGATTTGATGACCATTCTTCGGATGTGTGAGAATCGGACAAATAACTTATATAGGGGACTGTGTTGTCTCACGCAGCCCCCTCCGTGCCCCTCTATCTCGACCGATGTTGGTGCTTGAAAGGGTTGGGATCGCTCGGATTTATAAACGTGCACCACCATTTGTCGAGTGTGAGGGACGCGGCAGGTCTCCTAAATGCTATACGGGCGCTCTCTGAGAATCTCTATCCGGCCTCGACACAGACTAGTCTTGCTGAATGGTTTGGCACTGGTAGTCGATCCAACACGTCGTTGTTGTGGCCGCCTAGGCGATTCGATTCGAGCCCCCGTCTAGCTTTTGGGTTGCTTGGCGGATTTTGCCCTATCCGCAAGTGAGCTCGGTCCCTAAACGTTCGAGAAACCCGATTGCTATGCGCCGACTCTCTTTCTTGCGAGCCTCCATCTAGCTTTTGGGTCTCTACGGAACGGAAGTCGGAATCTGGGACCGTTGTTTGATTCGACGAGGCAGACTACGGTTGTGCGAGAATCGGACAAATAACTTATATAGGGGAGGTGTTGACTGGAGCATTCTCCCCCGTGCCCCTCTAACTCGACCAATGCTGGCGCTCGAACGGTGGTAGCGCTCGGATTTTCGTTGAGCGCCAGCATTGGTCGATTTAGAGGGGCATGCGAGATTCCCGAATGCTATGCGAGGGCTCTAACGGAAATGTCTATTGGTTTCGGTATGGATGCAATTGCGAGTGGTTCGGCAAAGGTAGTCGTTCCGATGCGTCCATGTCGTGGCCAAATCGATAATTCGATTTGAGCCCTCGTATAGCATTTGGGTCTCTCGATGTGATTCCGCATTCCAGTCCCTTTGGGCACTGCTTGAGCCGCATCCCAGGGGGTTCCCTTCCCAATAATCTGCCTCGCAACCCGATTGCTATGCGGTGAGGCTCCTCGGCCGCCTCGGAACTATCTGTGTATCAGACGCATCGCGGGATAAGGGGTTGGCAACGGTAGTCGCCCCAAGCGCGTCCGATGCTTGGACCATTCCGAGGCGGCCCTGAAGCCTCTTCCGTCTAGCCGTTGGGTCCTTCTCGCCGCATCCCTTGCCTCGCACCCCGATTGCTATGCGGTGAGGCTCCTCGGCCGCCTTGGAACTATCTGTGTATCAGACGCATCGCGGGATAAGGGGTTGTCACTGGTAGTCGCCCCAAGCGCGTCCGATGCTTGGACCATTCCGAGGCGGCCCTGAAGCCTCTTCCGTCTAGCCGTTGGGTCCTTCTCGCCGCATCCCTCGACTCGCACCCCGATTGCTATGCGGTGAGGCTCCTCGGCCGCCTTGGAACTATCTGTGTATCGGACGCGTCGCGGGATAAGGGGTTGTCACTGGTAGTCGCCCCAAGCGCGTCCGATGCTTGGACCATTCCGAGGCGGCCCTGAAGCCTCTTCCGTCTAGCCGTTGGGTCCTTCTCGCCGCATCCCTCGCCTCGCACCCCGATTGCTATGCGGTGAGGCTCCTCGGCCGCCTTGGAACTATCTGTGTATCGGACGCGTCGCGGGATAAGGGGTTGTCACTGGTAGTCGCCCCAAGCGCGTGCGATGCATGGACCATTCCCAGGCGGCCCTGAAGCCTCTTCCGTCTAGCCGTTGGGTCCTTCTCGCCGCATCCCTCGCCTCGCACCCCGATTGCTATGCGGTGAGGCTCCTCGGCCGCCTTGGAACTATCTGTGTATCGGACGCGTCGCGGGATAAGGGGTTGTCACTGGTAGTCGCCCCAAGCGCGTCCGATGCTTGGACCATTCCGAGGCGGCCCTGAAGCCTCTTCCGTCTAGCCGTTGGGTCCTTCTCGCCGCATCCCTCGCCTCGCACCCCGATTGCTATGCGGTGAGGCTCCTCGGCCGCCTTGGAACTATCTGTGTATCGGACGCGTCGCGGGATAAGGGGTTGTCACTGGTAGTCGCCCCAAGCGCGTCCGATGCTTGGACCATTCCGAGGCGGCCCTGAAGCCTCTTCCGTCTAGCCGTTGGGTCCTTCTCGCCGCATCCCTCGCCTCGCACCCCGATTGCTATGCGGTGAGGCTCCTCGGCCGCCTTGGAACTATCTGTGTATCGGACGCGTCGCGGGATAAGGGGTTGTCACTGGTAGTCGCCCCAAGCGCGTCCGATGCTTGGACCATTCCGAGGCGGCCCTGAAGCCTCTTCCGTCTAGCCGTTGGGTCCTTCTCGCCGCATCCCTCGCCTCGCACCCCGATTGCTATGCGGTGAGGCTCCTCGGCCGCCTTGGAACTATCTGTGTATCGGACGCATCGCGGGATAAGGGGTTGTCACTGGTAGTCGCCCCAAGCGCGTCCGATGCTTGGACCATTCCGAGGCGGCCCTGAAGCCTCTTCCGTCTAGCCGTTGGGTCCTTCTCGCCGCATCCCTCGCCTCGCACCCCGATTGCTATGCGGTGAGGCTCCTCGGCCGCCTTGGAACTATCTGTGTATCGGACGCGTCGCGGGATAAGGGGTTGTCACTGGTAGTCGCCCCAAGCGCGTCCGATGCTTGGACCATTCCGAGGCGGCCCTGAAGCCTCTTCCGTCTAGCCGTTGGGTCCTTCTCGCCGCATCCCTCGCCTCGCACCCCGATTGCTATGCGGTGAGGCTCCTCGGCCGCCTTGGAACTATCTGTGTATCGGACGCGTCGCGGGATAAGGGGTTGTCACTGGTAGTCGCCCCAAGCGCGTCCGATGCTTGGACCATTCCGAGGCGGACCTGAAGCCTCTTCCGTCTAGCCGTTGGGTCCTTCTCGCCGCATCCCTCGCCTCGCACCCCGATTGCTATGCGGTGAGGCTCCTCGGCCGCCTTGGAACTATCTGTGTATCGGACGCGTCGCGGGATAAGGGGTTGTCACTGGTAGTCGCCCCAAGCGCGTCCGATGCTTGGACCATTCCGAGGCGGCCCTGAAGCCTCTTCCGTCTAGCCGTTGGGTCCTTCTTGCCGCATCCCTCGCCTCGCACCCCGATTGCTATGCGGTGAGGCTCCTCGGCCGCCTTGGAACTATCTGTGTATCGGACGCGTCGCGGGATAAGGGGTTGTCACTGGTAGTCGCCCCAAGCGCGTCCGATGCTTGGACCATTCCGAGGTGGCCCTGAAGCCTCTTCCGTCTAGCCGTTGGGTCCTTCTCGCCGCATCCCTCGCCTCGCACCCCGATTGCTATGCGGTGAGGCTCCTCGGCCGCCTTGGAACTATCTGTGTATCGGACGCATCGCAGGATAAGGGGTTGTCACTGGTAGTCGCCCCAAGCGCGTCCGATGCTTGGACCATTCCGAGGCGGCCCTGAAGCCTCTTCCGTCTAGCCGTTGGGTCCTTCTCGCCGCATCCCTCGCCTCGCACCCCGATTGCTATGCGGTGAGGCTCCTCGGCCGCCTTGGAACTATCTGTGTATCGGACGCGTCGCGGGATAAGGGGTTGTCACTGGTAGTCGCCCCAAGCGCGTCCGATGCTTGGACCATTCCGAGGCGGACCTGAAGCCTCTTCCGTCTAGCCGTTGGGTCCTTCTCGCCGCATCCCTTGCCTCGCACCCCGATTGCTATGCGGTGAGGCTCCTCGGCCGCCTTGGAACTATCTGTGTATCGGACGCGTCGCGGGATAAGGGGTTGTCACTGGTAGTCGCCCCAAGCGCGTCCGATGCTTGGACCATTCCGAGGCGGCCCTGAAGCCTCTTCCGTCTAGCCGTTGGGTCCTTCTCGCCGCATCCCTCGCCTCGCACCCCGATTGCTATGCGGTGAGGCTCCTCGGCCGCCTTGGAACTATCTGTGTATCGGACGCGTCGCGGGATAAGGGGTTGTCACTGGTAGTCGCCCCAAGCGCGTCCGATGCTTGGACCATTCCGAGGCGGACCTGAAGCCTCTTCCCTCTAGCCGTTGGGGCTTTCTCGCCGCATCCCTCGCCTCGCACCCCGATTGCTATTCGGTGAGGCTCCTCGGCCGCCTTGGAACTATCTGTGTATCGGACGCATCGCGGGATAAGGGGTTGGCAGTGGTAGTCGCCCCAAGCGCGTCCGATGCTTGGACCATTCCGAGGCGGCCCTGCAGCCTCTTCCGTCTAGCCGTTGGGGCCATCTCGCTGCATCCCCCACCTCGCACCACGATTGCTATGCGGTGAGGCTCCTTGGCCGCCTCGGAACTATCTGTGTATCGGACGCATCGCGGGATAAGGGGTTGTCACTGGTAGTCGCCCCAAGCGCGTCCGATGCTTGGACTATTCCGAGGCGGCCCTGCAGCCTCTTCCGTCTAGCCGTTGGGGCCATCTCGCCGCATCCCCCAGCTCCTCGGCCGCCTCGGAACTATCTGTGTATCGGACGCATCGCGGGATAAGGGGTTGGCAGTGGTAGTCGCCCCAAGCGCGTTCGATGCTTGGACTATTCCGAGGCGGCCCCGCAGCCTCTTCCGTCTACCCTTTGGGGCCATCTCGCCGCATCCCTCGCCTCGCACCCCGATTGCTATGCGGTGAGGCTCCTCGGCCGCCTGGGAACTATCTTCGTATCGGATGCATCGCGGGATAAGGGGTTGTCACTGGTAGTCGCCCCAAGCGCGTCCGATGCTTGGACTATTCCGAGGCGGCCCTGTGGCCTCTTCCGTCTAGCCGTTGGGGCCATCTCGCCGCATCCCTCACCTCGCACCCCCATTGCTATGCGGTGAGGCTCCTCGGCCGCCTTGGAACTGTCTTCGTATCGGAAGCATCGCGGGATAAGGGGTTGTCACTGGTAGTCGCCCCAAGCGCGTCCGATGCTTGGACTATTCCGAGGCGGCCCTGCAGCCTCTTCCGTCTAGCCGTTGGGGCCATCTCGCCGCATCCCCCACCTCGCACCCGGATTGCTATGCGGTGAGGCTCCTCGGCCGCCTTGGAACTATCTTCGTATCGGACGCATCGCGGGATAAGGGGTTGTCACTGGTAGTCGCCCCAAGCGCGTCCGATGCTTGGACTATTCCGACGCGGCCCTGTGGCCTCTTCCGTCTAGCCGTTGGGGCCATCTCGCCGCATCCCCCACCTCGCACCCCGATTGCTATGCGGTGAGGCTCCTCGGCCGCCTTGGAACCATCTTCGTATCGGACGCATCGCGGGATGAGGGGTTGTCACTGGTAGTCGCCCCAAGCGCGTCCGATGCTTGGACCATTCCGAGGCGGCCCTGAAGCCTCTTCCGTCTAGCCGTTGGGGCCTTCCCGCCCCATCCCTCGCCTCGCACCCCCGATTGCTATGCGGTGAGGCTCCTCGGCCGCCTTGGAACCATCTGTGTATCGGACGCATCGCGGGATAAGGGGTTGGCACTGGTAGTCGCCCCAAGCGCGTCCGATGCTTGGAGCATTCCGAGGTGGCCCTGAAGCCTCTTCCGTCTAGCCGTTGGGGCCTTCCCGCCCCATCCCTCGCCTCGCACCCCGATTGATATGCGGTGAGGCTCCTCGGCCGCCTTGGAACTATCTGTGTATCGGACGCATCGCGGGATAAGGGGTTGGCACTGGTAGTCGTCCCAATCGCGTCCGATGCTTGGACCATTCCGAGGCGGCCCTGCAGCCTCTTCCGTTTAGCCGTCGGGGCCTTCCCGCCGCATCCCTCGCCTCGCATCCCGATTCCTATGCGGTGAGTCTTCTCGGCCGCCGCGGAACTATACCTGTTATTGCTACTGCATCCTTCGGCTGGTAACCTCCTCTGCCGCCTTGGAACGTTCTCTTTGTCGGACGCGTCGCGGGATAAGGGGTTGGCACTGGTAGTCGCCCCAAGCGCGCCCGATGCATAGACCGCTCCGAGTTGACCTTGCTTTCAGCCTCTCACATGCATAGACCTCTCTGAGTCGACCCTGCAGCCTCTCACGTTTAGCCTTTGGAATCTCGCCTCACAACATGATTGCTATCCTTGATGCATCCCTTGCCTCGAGCCCTGATTGCTTTCTTGGCTGCATCCCTCCTCTCCTCACAGCCCGGTTGTCATCACTGCTTCATCCGTCGCTTCATGCATTCTGGCTGCTGGGCCCTTCCCACCGCACACCTCGATTGCTATCTCTTCTGCATCACACACCCCGATTGCTATCTCTGCTACATCCCTCGGCTCTCACTTCTGCATCCTTCGCCTCCCACCTCGATTGCTATCAATGCTGCATCCGTAACCTCACACCCCGATTGCTATGCGGGGAGGCTCCTTGGCCGCCTTGGAAATTTCTGTGTGTCGGACGCACCGCGGGATAAGGGGTTGGCACTGGTAGTCGCCCCAAGTGCGCCCGATTCTTAGACCGCTTCGAGGTGACCTCGTAGCCTCTTTCGTCCAGGCTTCCTGCCTTCAACGCCCTTTTTACACCTCGATTGCTATGCGCGGGCTCGTTGGCGTCTATCACCTCTCTGCGAAGAGTGGCACGATGATTGTTGGGGTAAATCGT
>NW_026729173.1:25000-70000 GCF_030272615.1 Cryptomeria japonica
TGCACGAAGTCGGAGCCCGGTTTGCCCCGGGTGCGCACCTCGCGTGCACCTTCGCCAGGGTGGGCACCTCGGTGCGCACACCTTCTCAATGTTTTCTTGCCTTTTCTGGAAATTGGTGAAGGCAGCGCATCAAAGGTGCGCACCTCGGTGTGCTCCGAGGTGCGAACCCGAGAGCGCTCCGAGGTGCCCACGAAGTCGAAAGTCGGGTTAATTGCATTGTTTTCCCCGGGTGCGCTCCGAGGTGCGCAACATCGGTGCGCACCAAGGAGGGCTCCGAAGTGTGCTCCAAGGTGCGCACGATTCGGAGCTCGGTTTGCCCGGGGTGCGCACACCTTGGCTGGGTTGCGCACCCTTTGTGCGCTCCAAGGTGCGCACGAAGTCGGAGCTCGGTTTGCCCCGGGTGCGCACCTTCGCCAGGGTGCGCACCTTGATGCGCACGCCTTGGCTGGGCTGCGCACCTTGGTGGGCGCCATGGTGCGCACCTTTCGTGCGCTCCAAGGTGCGCACGAAGTCGGAGCTCGGTTTGCCCCGGGTGCGCACCTTGGTGGGCGCCATGGTGCACTCCGAGGTGCCCAAGATTGGTGCGCACCAAGGAGCGCTCCGAAGTGCGCTCCAAGGTGCGCAGGTGCGCGCGAAGTCGAAAGTTGGGTTAATTGTCCGGTTTGCCTCGGGTGCGCACCTTGCGTGCACCTTCGCCAGGGTGGGCGCCTTGGTGCGCACACCTTGGCTGGGCTGCGCACCCGGGCGCGCACACCTTGGCACCCGCGTTTCCTTCATTTTAAATTTTTTTTTTTTACAATCTCTCAAGTGGGAAATTCTATAATCTCAACTTTTTTTGCCTTTTCAGGAAACTTTTGAATGGAGCGCATCATTGGTGCGCTCCGAAGTGTGCTCCAAGGTGCGCACCTCTGGTGTGCTCCAAAGCTCTCTCCAGCTGCGTGCACCTGCCCCGGCCGCGCACCCGGCCCCGCCCAGCTTCGCTCACCTGTCCCGGGCGTCTGGTGCGGAACCTTAGAGTAAGAAACATCACCGTGCACCTTGGCCAACGTGCGCGACTCGACCGAGCGCGCACTGGCCGAGGTGCACACCGATTTCACCTGGGTGCGCGCGCAGCACCTCGGGCGCACCGGGGTGCGCGCACAACGCCCGGGTTGCACCGTGGCCTGTGTGCTCGGGGCGCCTCGGGTGCGCGCTCGGTGTCGCCCCCGCGCGCGCGGTAGTGCGGGCAGCGCACCCCGGCCCGGCCCGGCCCCGACGAGAACGCAAACGGGCAAAAGGTTTATTCAAATAGCATTGCGACGCCCGGCGAAAAACTAAAAAAGGGTGCAACACCGGGACTTCCCGGGAGGTCACCCATCCCAGTACTACTCCGGCCCAAGCGCGCTTAACTGCGGAGTTCTGATGGGATCCGGTGCACTAACGCTGGTATGATCGCACCCGTTATGAGCTTGTCGCAGTGTGTACTTAGCAAACCGCGACCCACGTGCGAATCCACCCCGGCCACCCACCCCCGTCGAGGTGCACACCCTCCCTCGCGAAGTGCGCCCCGTTCGCCAAGTGTGAGCCCTGCCCGGGTGCGCGCACCTTGCTAGGGCGTCGGGTGTGCACCCGGCCCGGCCTACGTGCGTGCACCTGGACGGGGCGTCGTGTGCGTGCAGTGTCCCGTCTGCAACGCGGTGCCCACACACCACCTCGGGCGCAACGACCTGCGCTCACATGTGGGCCGAGTGCACCTTGGTGCATGTTCGGGGCGCCTCGGGTGCACGCTCGATCTTGCCCCGGTGCACCAAGGCGCTCGGTTTGCCCCGGGTGCGCACTTGGTGCAAGGTGGGCACCCAAAATAGGGATCAAGCACCAAAACACAAGTTTCGGGATGCAAAATGGGACCCAAGGACCACAAATGCGTTCCAAGACCCATGATGGGTCCACGAGAACAAAAATGTGTTCCGAGACTTAATAAACAAATATTGGGTTTTAGGAGAAGAAACATGCTCTGATGCCCAAAACGAGAATCGACCCCGAAAAGGCCACAGGCCAAAAGTGGGATGCGAGACAAAAAAAAATGGGACCCGAGGACCAAAATTGGGTTCCCAGGTCGAAGACAGGGCAACCGGACAAGAAACGACCTCTAAGGCTCGAAATGAGTCCCGACGACTAAAACTTGACAAGAAGCACCCATCAGGCACCCAACTCGACACCCATGGGATGCCGACCCACCCGGGCTTCCACCTAGCACACCTTGGCACCCACCCACCCTCGCACCCAACCTCGCACCCAACTTAGCACCTTTGAACCCACATTGGCACTCACCCTGACCCTGGCACCTTGGAACCCACATTGGCACTCACCTTGACCCTGGCACCCACCTTTGCACTCACCTTGGGACCCACCCTGGCTCCCACCTCGGCACCCACCCAGACACCCACCTTGGTTCCTTGGCACCCACCTTGGATCCTTGGCACCCACCCCGACACCCACCTTGGCACGCAACTTGGCTACTTGCCACCCACCTTGGCTCCTTGACGCCCACCCCGACAACCACCCCGTGACCTACCCTGGCTAGGGTTGGTGCACACCCACCCTGGTGCCCACCTTGGCACCCACCCCATGACCCACCTTGGCACGCACCTTAGTACCCACCCCGTTACCCACCCTAGGACCCACCCCGTGACCCACCTTGGCCAGGGTGGGTGCCTTGGTGCGCACAACTTGCCTGGGCTGCACACCAGGGCGGGCTCAAGATGGCACCCGCGTTCCGTTTTTTTCACTATCTTTCAAAACGGAAATTTTAAAATCTCGTTTTTTTTTTTTTTTTGCCTTTTCTGGAAATTAGTGAAGGCAGCGCATCAAAGGTGCGCAATGCTGGTGCGAACCCGGGAGCGCTCCGATGTGTGCTCCAAGGTGCGGCGTGCACGAAGTCCGAGCCCGGCTTGCCCCGGGTGCGCACCTCGCGTGCACCTTCGCCGGGGTGAGCACCTTGGCTGGGTTGCGCGCCCTGGTGCGCACCAAGGAGCGCTCTGAAGTGTGCTCCAAGGTGCGGCGTGCACGAAGTCGGAGCTCGGTTTGCCCCGGGTGTGCACCTCGGGTGCGCACCTCGCGTGCACCTTCGCTGCGGTGGGCACCTTGGCTGGGTTGCGCGCCTTGGTGGGCACCATGCAGTGCACGAAGTCGGAGCCCGGTTTGCCCCGGGCGCGCACCTCCGCCAGGGTGGGCACCTTGGTGCGCACAACTTGCCTGGGCTGCGCACCAGGAAGGGCTCAAGATGGCACCCGCGTTCCGTTTTTTTCACTATCTTTCAGAACGGAAATTTTAAAATATCGTTTTTTTTTGCCTTTTCTGGAAATTAGTGAAGGCAGCGCATCAAAGGTGCGCAACGCTGGTGCGAACCTGGGAGCGCTCCGATGTGTGCTCCAAGGTGCGGCGTGCACGAAGTCGGAGCCCGGTTTGCCCCGGGTGCGCCCTGGTGGGCACCATGGTGCGCACCAAGGAGCGCTCCGAAGTGTGCTCCAAGGTGCGGCCTGCACGAAGTCGGAGCCCGGTTTGCCCCGGGCGTGCACCGCGGGTGGGCACCTTGGTGCGCATGCCTTGCCTGGGCTGCGCACCAGGGCGGGCTCAAGATGGCACCCGCGTTCCGTTTTTTTCACTATCTTTCAAAACGGAAATTTTAAAATCTCATTTTTTTTTGCCTTTTCTGGAAATTAGTGAAGGCAGCGCATCAAAGGTGCGCACCTCGCTGCCCACCACGGTGCGCAACGCCGGTGGGCACCCGGGAGTGCTTCGAAGTGTGCTCCAAGGTGCTGCGTGCACGTTGTCGGAGCCCGGTTTGCCCCGGGTGCGCACCTCGCGTGCACCTTCGTCGGGGTGGGCACCTTGGCTGGGTTTGCCCCGGCTGCGCTCCGAAGCGGGGTTATTGGAGCGCCGCCTCTTTTTTTGTCGGAGCGTTTGGTGGGGTTTCTCGCATTGGCTCTTCCCAGGCCCGGTTGCCACCCTGGCGCGCACGAAGTCGGAAGTAGGGTTAATTGCCCGGGTGCGCACCTTTGCCAGGGTGGGCACCTTACCTGGGCTGTGCACCAGGGCGGGCTCAAGATGGCACCCGCGTTCCGTTTTTTTCACTATCTTTCAAAACGGAAATTTTAAAATCTCCTCTTTTTTTTGCCTTTTCTGGAAATTAGTGAAGGCAGCGCATCAAAGGTGCGCACCTCGCTGCCCACCTTGGTGTGCTCTGAGGTGCGCACCCGGGAGCGCTACGAAGTGTGCTCCAAGGTGCGGCGTGCACGTTGTCGGAGCCCGGTTTGCCCCGGGTGCGCACCTCGCCTGCACCTTGGCCGGGGTGGGCACCCTCGCTGGGTTTGCCCAGGGTGCGCTCCGAAGCGGGGTTACTGGAGCGCCCCCTCTTTTTTTGTCAGAGCGTTTGGTGGGGTTTCTCGCATTGGCTCTTCCCAGGCCCGGTTGTTGGGTGCGCTCCCACCCTGGCGCGCGCGAAGTTGGAAGTTGGGTTAATTGCCCGGGCGCGCACCTTCGCCAGGGTGGGCACCTTGGTGCGCACACCTTGGCTGGGCTGCGCACCAGGGCGGGCTCAAGATGGCACCAGCATTCCCTTTTTCTCACTATCTTTCAAAACGGAAATTTTAAAATCTCGTTTTTTTTTGCCTTTTATGGAAATTAGTGAAGGCATCGCATCAAAGGTGCGCACCTCGCTGCCCACCTTGGTGTGCTCCGAGGTGCCCACCACGGTGCGCTCCGAGGTGCCCACCACGGTGCGCAACGCCGGTGCGAACCCGGGAGCGCCCCGATGTGTGCTCCAAGGTGCGGCGTGCACGAAGCCGGACCCCGGTTTGCCCCGGGTGCGCACCTCGCGTGCACCTTGGTGCGCACACCTTGGCTGGGTTGCGCGGCCTGGTGGGCACCATGGTGCGCACCAAGGAGCGCTCCGAAGTGTGCTCCAAGGTGCGGCGTGCACGAAGTCCTAGCCCGGTTTGCCCCGGGTGCGCACCTTCGCCGCGGTGGGCACCATGGCGTGCACGAAGTCGGAGCCCGGTTTGCCCCGGGTGCGCACCTCGCGTGCACCTTCGCCGGGGTGGGCACCTCGGCTGGGTTGCGCGCCCTGGTGCGCACCAAGGAGCGCTCCGAAGTGTGCTCCAAGGTGCGGCGTGCACGAAGTCGGAGCCCGGTTTGCCCCGGGTGCGCACCTTCGCCGCGGTGGGCACCCTGGTGCGCACCATGGCGTGCACGAAGTCGGAGCCCGGTTTGCCCCGGGTGCGCACCTCGCGTGCACCTTCGGCGGGGTTGCGCGCCCTGGTGCGCACCAAGGAGCGCTCCGAAGTGTGCTCCAAGGTGCGGCGTGCACGAAGTCGGAGCCCGGTTTGCCCCGGGTGCGCACCTCGCGTGCACCTTCGGCGGGGTTGCGCGCCCTGGTGGGCACCATGGTGCGCACCAAGGAGCGCTCCGAAGTGTGCTCCAAGGTGCGGCGTGCACGAAGTCGGAGCCCGGTTTGCCCCGGGTGCGCACCTCGCGTGCACCTTCGCCGCGGTGGGCACCATGGCGTGCACGAAGTCGGAGCCCGGTTTGCCCCGGGTGCGCACCTCGCGTGCACCTTCGCCGGGGTGGGCACCTCGGCTGGGTTGCGCGCCCTGGTGCGCACCAAGGAGCGCTCCGAAGTGTGCTCCAAGGTGCGGCGTGCACGAAGTCGGAGCCCGGTTTGCCCCGGGTGCGCACCTCGCGTGCACCTTCGCCGCGGTGGGCACCATGGCGTGCACGAAGTCGGAGCCCGGTTTGCCCCGGGTGCGCACCCCGCGTGCACCTTCGCCGGGGTGGGCACCTCGGCTGGGTTGCGCGCCCTGGTGCGCACCAAGGAGCGCTCCGAAGTGTGCTCCAAGGTGCGGCGTGCACGAAGTCGGAGCCCGGTTTGCCCCGGGTGCGCACCTCGCGTGCACCTTCGCCGCGGTGGGCACCTTGGCTGGGTTGGGCACCATTGAGCGCTCCGAAGTGTGCTCCAAGGTGCGCACCATGGCCCTCCAAGGTGCGCAGCATGGCGTGCACGAAGTCGGAGCCCGGTTTGCCCCGGGTGCGCACCTCGCGTGCACCTTCGCCAGGGTGGGCACCTCGGTGCGCACACCTTCTCAATGTTTTCTTGCCTTTTCTGGAAATTGGTGAAGGCAGCGCATCAAAGGTGCGCACCTCGGTGTGCTCCGAGGTGCGAACCCGAGAGCGCTCCGAGGTGCCCACGAAGTCGAAAGTCGGGTTAATTGCATTGTTTTCCCCGGGTGCGCTCCGAGGTGCGCAACATCGGTGCGCACCAAGGAGGGCTCCGAAGTGTGCTCCAAGGTGCGCACGATTCGGAGCTCGGTTTGCCCGGGGTGCGCACACCTTGGCTGGGTTGCGCACCCTTTGTGCGCTCCAAGGTGCGCACGAAGTCGGAGCTCGGTTTGCCCCGGGTGCGCACCTTCGCCAGGGTGCGCACCTTGATGCGCACGCCTTGGCTGGGCTGCGCACCTTGGTGGGCGCCATGGTGCGCACCTTTCGTGCGCTCCAAGGTGCGCACGAAGTCGGAGCTCGGTTTGCCCCGGGTGCGCACCTTGGTGGGCGCCATGGTGCACTCCGAGGTGCCCAAGATTGGTGCGCACCAAGGAGCGCTCCGAAGTGCGCTCCAAGGTGCGCAGGTGCGCGCGAAGTCGAAAGTTGGGTTAATTGTCCGGTTTGCCTCGGGTGCGCACCTTGCGTGCACCTTCGCCAGGGTGGGCGCCTTGGTGCGCACACCTTGGCTGGGCTGCGCACCCGGGCGCGCACACCTTGGCACCCGCGTTTCCTTCATTTTAAATTTTTTTTTTTTACAATCTCTCAAGTGGGAAATTCTATAATCTCAACTTTTTTTGCCTTTTCAGGAAACTTTTGAATGGAGCGCATCATTGGTGCGCTCCGAAGTGTGCTCCAAGGTGCGCACCTCTGGTGTGCTCCAAAGCTCTCTCCAGCTGCGTGCACCTGCCCCGGCCGCGCACCCGGCCCCGCCCAGCTTCGCTCACCTGTCCCGGGCGTCTGGTGCGGAACCTTAGAGTAAGAAACATCACCGTGCACCTTGGCCAACGTGCGCGACTCGACCGAGCGCGCACTGGCCGAGGTGCACACCGATTTCACCTGGGTGCGCGCGCAGCACCTCGGGCGCACCGGGGTGCGCGCACAACGCCCGGGTTGCACCGTGGCCTGTGTGCTCGGGGCGCCTCGGGTGCGCGCTCGGTGTCGCCCCCGCGCGCGCGGTAGTGCGGGCAGCGCACCCCGGCCCGGCCCGGCCCCGACGAGAACGCAAACGGGCAAAAGGTTTATTCAAATAGCATTGCGACGCCCGGCGAAAAACTAAAAAAGGGTGCAACACCGGGACTTCCCGGGAGGTCACCCATCCCAGTACTACTCCGGCCCAAGCGCGCTTAACTGCGGAGTTCTGATGGGATCCGGTGCACTAACGCTGGTATGATCGCACCCGTTATGAGCTTGTCGCAGTGTGTACTTAGCAAACCGCGACCCACGTGCGAATCCACCCCGGCCACCCACCCCCGTCGAGGTGCACACCCTCCCTCGCGAAGTGCGCCCCGTTCGCCAAGTGTGAGCCCTGCCCGGGTGCGCGCACCTTGCTAGGGCGTCGGGTGTGCACCCGGCCCGGCCTACGTGCGTGCACCTGGACGGGGCGTCGTGTGCGTGCAGTGTCCCGTCTGCAACGCGGTGCCCACACACCACCTCGGGCGCAACGACCTGCGCTCACATGTGGGCCGAGTGCACCTTGGTGCATGTTCGGGGCGCCTCGGGTGCACGCTCGATCTTGCCCCGGTGCACCAAGGCGCTCGGTTTGCCCCGGGTGCGCACTTGGTGCAAGGTGGGCACCCAAAATAGGGATCAAGCACCAAAACACAAGTTTCGGGATGCAAAATGGGACCCAAGGACCACAAATGCGTTCCAAGACCCATGATGGGTCCACGAGAACAAAAATGTGTTCCGAGACTTAATAAACAAATATTGGGTTTTAGGAGAAGAAACATGCTCTGATGCCCAAAACGAGAATCGACCTCGAAAAGGCCACAGGCCAAAAGTGGGATGCGAGACAAAAAAAAATGGGACCCGAGGACCAAAATTGGGTTCCCAGGTCGAAGACAGGGCAACCGGACAAGAAACGACCTCTAAGGCTCGAAATGAGTCCCGACGACTAAAACTTGACAAGAAGCACCCATCAGGCACCCAACTCGACACCCATGGGATGCCGACCCACCCGGGCTTCCACCTAGCACACCTTGGCACCCACCCACCCTCGCACCCAACCTCGCACCCAACTTAGCACCTTTGAACCCACATTGGCACTCACCCTGACCCTGGCACCTTGGAACCCACATTGGCACTCACCTTGACCCTGGCACCCACCTTTGCACTCACCTTGGGACCCACCCTGGCTCCCACCTCGGCACCCACCCAGACACCCACCTTGGTTCCTTGGCACCCACCTTGGATCCTTGGCACCCACCCCGACACCCACCTTGGCACGCAACTTGGCTACTTGCCACCCACCTTGGCTCCTTGACGCCCACCCCGACAACCACCCCGTGACCTACCCTGGCTAGGGTTGGTGCACACCCACCCTGGTGCCCACCTTGGCACCCACCCCATGACCCACCTTGGCACGCACCTTAGTACCCACCCCGTTACCCACCCTAGGACCCACCCCGTGACCCACCTTGGCCAGGGTGGGTGCCTTGGTGCGCACAACTTGCCTGGGCTGCACACCAGGGCGGGCTCAAGATGGCACCCGCGTTCCGTTTTTTTCACTATCTTTCAAAACGGAAATTTTAAAATCTCGTTTTTTTTTTTTTTTTGCCTTTTCTGGAAATTAGTGAAGGCAGCGCATCAAAGGTGCGCAATGCTGGTGCGAACCCGGGAGCGCTCCGATGTGTGCTCCAAGGTGCGGCGTGCACGAAGTCCGAGCCCGGCTTGCCCCGGGTGCGCACCTCGCGTGCACCTTCGCCGGGGTGAGCACCTTGGCTGGGTTGCGCGCCCTGGTGCGCACCAAGGAGCGCTCTGAAGTGTGCTCCAAGGTGCGGCGTGCACGAAGTCGGAGCTCGGTTTGCCCCGGGTGTGCACCTCGGGTGCGCACCTCGCGTGCACCTTCGCTGCGGTGGGCACCTTGGCTGGGTTGCGCGCCTTGGTGGGCACCATGCAGTGCACGAAGTCGGAGCCCGGTTTGCCCCGGGCGCGCACCTCCGCCAGGGTGGGCACCTTGGTGCGCACAACTTGCCTGGGCTGCGCACCAGGAAGGGCTCAAGATGGCACCCGCGTTCCGTTTTTTTCACTATCTTTCAGAACGGAAATTTTAAAATATCGTTTTTTTTTGCCTTTTCTGGAAATTAGTGAAGGCAGCGCATCAAAGGTGCGCAACGCTGGTGCGAACCTGGGAGCGCTCCGATGTGTGCTCCAAGGTGCGGCGTGCACGAAGTCGGAGCCCGGTTTGCCCCGGGTGCGCCCTGGTGGGCACCATGGTGCGCACCAAGGAGCGCTCCGAAGTGTGCTCCAAGGTGCGGCCTGCACGAAGTCGGAGCCCGGTTTGCCCCGGGCGTGCACCGCGGGTGGGCACCTTGGTGCGCATGCCTTGCCTGGGCTGCGCACCAGGGCGGGCTCAAGATGGCACCCGCGTTCCGTTTTTTTCACTATCTTTCAAAACGGAAATTTTAAAATCTCATTTTTTTTTGCCTTTTCTGGAAATTAGTGAAGGCAGCGCATCAAAGGTGCGCACCTCGCTGCCCACCACGGTGCGCAACGCCGGTGGGCACCCGGGAGTGCTTCGAAGTGTGCTCCAAGGTGCTGCGTGCACGTTGTCGGAGCCCGGTTTGCCCCGGGTGCGCACCTCGCGTGCACCTTCGTCGGGGTGGGCACCTTGGCTGGGTTTGCCCCGGCTGCGCTCCGAAGCGGGGTTATTGGAGCGCCGCCTCTTTTTTTGTCGGAGCGTTTGGTGGGGTTTCTCGCATTGGCTCTTCCCAGGCCCGGTTGCCACCCTGGCGCGCACGAAGTCGGAAGTAGGGTTAATTGCCCGGGTGCGCACCTTTGCCAGGGTGGGCACCTTACCTGGGCTGTGCACCAGGGCGGGCTCAAGATGGCACCCGCGTTCCGTTTTTTTCACTATCTTTCAAAACGGAAATTTTAAAATCTCCTCTTTTTTTTGCCTTTTCTGGAAATTAGTGAAGGCAGCGCATCAAAGGTGCGCACCTCGCTGCCCACCTTGGTGTGCTCTGAGGTGCGCACCCGGGAGCGCTACGAAGTGTGCTCCAAGGTGCGGCGTGCACGTTGTCGGAGCCCGGTTTGCCCCGGGTGCGCACCTCGCCTGCACCTTGGCCGGGGTGGGCACCCTCGCTGGGTTTGCCCAGGGTGCGCTCCGAAGCGGGGTTACTGGAGCGCCCCCTCTTTTTTTGTCAGAGCGTTTGGTGGGGTTTCTCGCATTGGCTCTTCCCAGGCCCGGTTGTTGGGTGCGCTCCCACCCTGGCGCGCGCGAAGTTGGAAGTTGGGTTAATTGCCCGGGCGCGCACCTTCGCCAGGGTGGGCACCTTGGTGCGCACACCTTGGCTGGGCTGCGCACCAGGGCGGGCTCAAGATGGCACCAGCATTCCCTTTTTCTCACTATCTTTCAAAACGGAAATTTTAAAATCTCGTTTTTTTTTGCCTTTTATGGAAATTAGTGAAGGCATCGCATCAAAGGTGCGCACCTCGCTGCCCACCTTGGTGTGCTCCGAGGTGCCCACCACGGTGCGCTCCGAGGTGCCCACCACGGTGCGCAACGCCGGTGCGAACCCGGGAGCGCCCCGATGTGTGCTCCAAGGTGCGGCGTGCACGAAGCCGGACCCCGGTTTGCCCCGGGTGCGCACCTCGCGTGCACCTTGGTGCGCACACCTTGGCTGGGTTGCGCGGCCTGGTGGGCACCATGGTGCGCACCAAGGAGCGCTCCGAAGTGTGCTCCAAGGTGCGGCGTGCACGAAGTCCTAGCCCGGTTTGCCCCGGGTGCGCACCTTCGCCGCGGTGGGCACCATGGCGTGCACGAAGTCGGAGCCCGGTTTGCCCCGGGTGCGCACCTCGCGTGCACCTTCGCCGGGGTGGGCACCTCGGCTGGGTTGCGCGCCCTGGTGCGCACCAAGGAGCGCTCCGAAGTGTGCTCCAAGGTGCGGCGTGCACGAAGTCGGAGCCCGGTTTGCCCCGGGTGCGCACCTTCGCCGCGGTGGGCACCCTGGTGCGCACCATGGCGTGCACGAAGTCGGAGCCCGGTTTGCCCCGGGTGCGCACCTCGCGTGCACCTTCGGCGGGGTTGCGCGCCCTGGTGCGCACCAAGGAGCGCTCCGAAGTGTGCTCCAAGGTGCGGCGTGCACGAAGTCGGAGCCCGGTTTGCCCCGGGTGCGCACCTCGCGTGCACCTTCGGCGGGGTTGCGCGCCCTGGTGGGCACCATGGTGCGCACCAAGGAGCGCTCCGAAGTGTGCTCCAAGGTGCGGCGTGCACGAAGTCGGAGCCCGGTTTGCCCCGGGTGCGCACCTCGCGTGCACCTTCGCCGCGGTGGGCACCATGGCGTGCACGAAGTCGGAGCCCGGTTTGCCCCGGGTGCGCACCTCGCGTGCACCTTCGCCGGGGTGGGCACCTCGGCTGGGTTGCGCGCCCTGGTGCGCACCAAGGAGCGCTCCGAAGTGTGCTCCAAGGTGCGGCGTGCACGAAGTCGGAGCCCGGTTTGCCCCGGGTGCGCACCTCGCGTGCACCTTCGCCGCGGTGGGCACCATGGCGTGCACGAAGTCGGAGCCCGGTTTGCCCCGGGTGCGCACCCCGCGTGCACCTTCGCCGGGGTGGGCACCTCGGCTGGGTTGCGCGCCCTGGTGCGCACCAAGGAGCGCTCCGAAGTGTGCTCCAAGGTGCGGCGTGCACGAAGTCGGAGCCCGGTTTGCCCCGGGTGCGCACCTCGCGTGCACCTTCGCCGCGGTGGGCACCTTGGCTGGGTTGGGCACCATTGAGCGCTCCGAAGTGTGCTCCAAGGTGCGCACCATGGCCCTCCAAGGTGCGCAGCATGGCGTGCACGAAGTCGGAGCCCGGTTTGCCCCGGGTGCGCACCTCGCGTGCACCTTCGCCAGGGTGGGCACCTCGGTGCGCACACCTTCTCAATGTTTTCTTGCCTTTTCTGGAAATTGGTGAAGGCAGCGCATCAAAGGTGCGCACCTCGGTGTGCTCCGAGGTGCGAACCCGAGAGCGCTCCGAGGTGCCCACGAAGTCGAAAGTCGGGTTAATTGCATTGTTTTCCCCGGGTGCGCTCCGAGGTGCGCAACATCGGTGCGCACCAAGGAGGGCTCCGAAGTGTGCTCCAAGGTGCGCACGATTCGGAGCTCGGTTTGCCCGGGGTGCGCACACCTTGGCTGGGTTGCGCACCCTTTGTGCGCTCCAAGGTGCGCACGAAGTCGGAGCTCGGTTTGCCCCGGGTGCGCACCTTCGCCAGGGTGCGCACCTTGATGCGCACGCCTTGGCTGGGCTGCGCACCTTGGTGGGCGCCATGGTGCGCACCTTTCGTGCGCTCCAAGGTGCGCACGAAGTCGGAGCTCGGTTTGCCCCGGGTGCGCACCTTGGTGGGCGCCATGGTGCACTCCGAGGTGCCCAAGATTGGTGCGCACCAAGGAGCGCTCCGAAGTGCGCTCCAAGGTGCGCAGGTGCGCGCGAAGTCGAAAGTTGGGTTAATTGTCCGGTTTGCCTCGGGTGCGCACCTTGCGTGCACCTTCGCCAGGGTGGGCGCCTTGGTGCGCACACCTTGGCTGGGCTGCGCACCCGGGCGCGCACACCTTGGCACCCGCGTTTCCTTCATTTTAAATTTTTTTTTTTTACAATCTCTCAAGTGGGAAATTCTATAATCTCAACTTTTTTTGCCTTTTCAGGAAACTTTTGAATGGAGCGCATCATTGGTGCGCTCCGAAGTGTGCTCCAAGGTGCGCACCTCTGGTGTGCTCCAAAGCTCTCTCCAGCTGCGTGCACCTGCCCCGGCCGCGCACCCGGCCCCGCCCAGCTTCGCTCACCTGTCCCGGGCGTCTGGTGCGGAACCTTAGAGTAAGAAACATCACCGTGCACCTTGGCCAACGTGCGCGACTCGACCGAGCGCGCACTGGCCGAGGTGCACACCGATTTCACCTGGGTGCGCGCGCAGCACCTCGGGCGCACCGGGGTGCGCGCACAACGCCCGGGTTGCACCGTGGCCTGTGTGCTCGGGGCGCCTCGGGTGCGCGCTCGGTGTCGCCCCCGCGCGCGCGGTAGTGCGGGCAGCGCACCCCGGCCCGGCCCGGCCCCGACGAGAACGCAAACGGGCAAAAGGTTTATTCAAATAGCATTGCGACGCCCGGCGAAAAACTAAAAAAGGGTGCAACACCGGGACTTCCCGGGAGGTCACCCATCCCAGTACTACTCCGGCCCAAGCGCGCTTAACTGCGGAGTTCTGATGGGATCCGGTGCACTAACGCTGGTATGATCGCACCCGTTATGAGCTTGTCGCAGTGTGTACTTAGCAAACCGCGACCCACGTGCGAATCCACCCCGGCCACCCACCCCCGTCGAGGTGCACACCCTCCCTCGCGAAGTGCGCCCCGTTCGCCAAGTGTGAGCCCTGCCCGGGTGCGCGCACCTTGCTAGGGCGTCGGGTGTGCACCCGGCCCGGCCTACGTGCGTGCACCTGGACGGGGCGTCGTGTGCGTGCAGTGTCCCGTCTGCAACGCGGTGCCCACACACCACCTCGGGCGCAACGACCTGCGCTCACATGTGGGCCGAGTGCACCTTGGTGCATGTTCGGGGCGCCTCGGGTGCACGCTCGATCTTGCCCCGGTGCACCAAGGCGCTCGGTTTGCCCCGGGTGCGCACTTGGTGCAAGGTGGGCACCCAAAATAGGGATCAAGCACCAAAACACAAGTTTCGGGATGCAAAATGGGACCCAAGGACCACAAATGCGTTCCAAGACCCATGATGGGTCCACGAGAACAAAAATGTGTTCCGAGACTTAATAAACAAATATTGGGTTTTAGGAGAAGAAACATGCTCTGATGCCCAAAACGAGAATCGACCCCGAAAAGGCCACAGGCCAAAAGTGGGATGCGAGACAAAAAAAAATGGGACCCGAGGACCAAAATTGGGTTCCCAGGTCGAAGACAGGGCAACCGGACAAGAAACGACCTCTAAGGCTCGAAATGAGTCCCGACGACTAAAACTTGACAAGAAGCACCCATCAGGCACCCAACTCGACACCCATGGGATGCCGACCCACCCGGGCTTCCACCTAGCACACCTTGGCACCCACCCACCCTCGCACCCAACCTCGCACCCAACTTAGCACCTTTGAACCCACATTGGCACTCACCCTGACCCTGGCACCTTGGAACCCACATTGGCACTCACCTTGACCCTGGCACCCACCTTTGCACTCACCTTGGGACCCACCCTGGCTCCCACCTCGGCACCCACCCAGACACCCACCTTGGTTCCTTGGCACCCACCTTGGATCCTTGGCACCCACCCCGACACCCACCTTGGCACGCAACTTGGCTACTTGCCACCCACCTTGGCTCCTTGACGCCCACCCCGACAACCACCCCGTGACCTACCCTGGCTAGGGTTGGTGCACACCCACCCTGGTGCCCACCTTGGCACCCACCCCATGACCCACCTTGGCACGCACCTTAGTACCCACCCCGTTACCCACCCTAGGACCCACCCCGTGACCCACCTTGGCCAGGGTGGGTGCCTTGGTGCGCACAACTTGCCTGGGCTGCACACCAGGGCGGGCTCAAGATGGCACCCGCGTTCCGTTTTTTTCACTATCTTTCAAAACGGAAATTTTAAAATCTCGTTTTTTTTTTTTTTTTGCCTTTTCTGGAAATTAGTGAAGGCAGCGCATCAAAGGTGCGCAATGCTGGTGCGAACCCGGGAGCGCTCCGATGTGTGCTCCAAGGTGCGGCGTGCACGAAGTCCGAGCCCGGCTTGCCCCGGGTGCGCACCTCGCGTGCACCTTCGCCGGGGTGAGCACCTTGGCTGGGTTGCGCGCCCTGGTGCGCACCAAGGAGCGCTCTGAAGTGTGCTCCAAGGTGCGGCGTGCACGAAGTCGGAGCTCGGTTTGCCCCGGGTGTGCACCTCGGGTGCGCACCTCGCGTGCACCTTCGCTGCGGTGGGCACCTTGGCTGGGTTGCGCGCCTTGGTGGGCACCATGCAGTGCACGAAGTCGGAGCCCGGTTTGCCCCGGGCGCGCACCTCCGCCAGGGTGGGCACCTTGGTGCGCACAACTTGCCTGGGCTGCGCACCAGGAAGGGCTCAAGATGGCACCCGCGTTCCGTTTTTTTCACTATCTTTCAGAACGGAAATTTTAAAATATCGTTTTTTTTTGCCTTTTCTGGAAATTAGTGAAGGCAGCGCATCAAAGGTGCGCAACGCTGGTGCGAACCTGGGAGCGCTCCGATGTGTGCTCCAAGGTGCGGCGTGCACGAAGTCGGAGCCCGGTTTGCCCCGGGTGCGCCCTGGTGGGCACCATGGTGCGCACCAAGGAGCGCTCCGAAGTGTGCTCCAAGGTGCGGCCTGCACGAAGTCGGAGCCCGGTTTGCCCCGGGTGTGCACCGCGGGTGGGCACCTTGGTGCGCATGCCTTGCCTGGGCTGCGCACCAGGGCGGGCTCAAGATGGCACCCGCGTTCCGTTTTTTTCACTATCTTTCAAAACGGAAATTTTAAAATCTCATTTTTTTTTGCCTTTTCTGGAAATTAGTGAAGGCAGCGCATCAAAGGTGCGCACCTCGCTGCCCACCACGGTGCGCAACGCCGGTGGGCACCCGGGAGTGCTTCGAAGTGTGCTCCAAGGTGCTGCGTGCACGTTGTCGGAGCCCGGTTTGCCCCGGGTGCGCACCTCGCGTGCACCTTCGTCGGGGTGGGCACCTTGGCTGGGTTTGCCCCGACTGCGCTCCGAAGCGGGGTTATTGGAGCGCCGCCTCTTTTTTTGTCGGAGCGTTTGGTGGGGTTTCTCGCATTGGCTCTTCCCAGGCCCGGTTGCCACCCTGGCGCGCACGAAGTCGGAAGTAGGGTTAATTGCCCGGGTGCGCACCTTTGCCAGGGTGGGCACCTTACCTGGGCTGTGCACCAGGGCGGGCTCAAGATGGCACCCGCGTTCCGTTTTTTTCACTATCTTTCAAAACGGAAATTTTAAAATCTCCTCTTTTTTTTGCCTTTTCTGGAAATTAGTGAAGGCAGCGCATCAAAGGTGCGCACCTCGCTGCCCACCTTGGTGTGCTCTGAGGTGCGCACCCGGGAGCGCTACGAAGTGTGCTCCAAGGTGCGGCGTGCACGTTGTCGGAGCCCGGTTTGCCCCGGGTGCGCACCTCGCCTGCACCTTGGCCGGGGTGGGCACCCTGGCTGGGTTTGCCCAGGGTGCGCTCCGAAGCGGGGTTACTGGAGCGCCCCCTCTTTTTTTGTCAGAGCGTTTGGTGGGGTTTCTCGCATTGGCTCTTCCCAGGCCCGGTTGTTGGGTGCGCTCCCACCCTGGCGCGCGCGAAGTTGGAAGTTGGGTTAATTGCCCGGGCGCGCACCTTCGCCAGGGTGGGCACCTTGGTGCGCACACCTTGGCTGGGCTGCGCACCAGGGCGGGCTCAAGATGGCACCAGCATTCCCTTTTTCTCACTATCTTTCAAAACGGAAATTTTAAAATCTCGTTTTTTTTTGCCTTTTATGGAAATTAGTGAAGGCATCGCATCAAAGGTGCGCACCTCGCTGCCCACCTTGGTGTGCTCCGAGGTGCCCACCACGGTGCGCTCCGAGGTGCCCACCACGGTGTGCAACGCCGGTGCGAACCCGGGAGCGCCCCGATGTGTGCTCCAAGGTGCGGCGTGCACGAAGCCGGACCCCGGTTTGCCCCGGGTGCGCACCTCGCGTGCACCTTGGTGCGCACACCTTGGCTGGGTTGCGCGGCCTGGTGGGCACCATGGTGCGCACCAAGGAGCGCTCCGAAGTGTGCTCCAAGGTGCGGCGTGCACGAAGTCCTAGCCCGGTTTGCCCCGGGTGCGCACCTTCGCCGCGGTGGGCACCATGGCGTGCACGAAGTCGGAGCCCGGTTTGCCCCGGGTGCGCACCTCGCGTGCACCTTCGCCGGGGTGGGCACCTCGGCTGGGTTGCGCGCCCTGGTGCGCACCAAGGAGCGCTCCGAAGTGTGCTCCAAGGTGCGGCGTGCACGAAGTCGGAGCCCGGTTTGCCCCGGGTGCGCACCTTCGCCGCGGTGGGCACCCTGGTGCGCACCATGGCGTGCACGAAGTCGGAGCCCGGTTTGCCCCGGGTGCGCACCTCGCGTGCACCTTCGGCGGGGTTGCGCGCCCTGGTGCGCACCAAGGAGCGCTCCGAAGTGTGCTCCAAGGTGCGGCGTGCACGAAGTCGGAGCCCGGTTTGCCCCGGGTGCGCACCTCGCGTGCACCTTCGGCGGGGTTGCGCGCCCTGGTGGGCACCATGGTGCGCACCAAGGAGCGCTCCGAAGTGTGCTCCAAGGTGCGGCGTGCACGAAGTCGGAGCCCGGTTTGCCCCGGGTGCGCACCTCGCGTGCACCTTCGCCGCGGTGGGCACCATGGCGTGCACGAAGTCGGAGCCCGGTTTGCCCCGGGTGCGCACCTCGCGTGCACCTTCGCCGGGGTGGGCACCTCGGCTGGGTTGCGCGCCCTGGTGCGCACCAAGGAGCGCTCCGAAGTGTGCTCCAAGGTGCGGCGTGCACGAAGTCGGAGCCCGGTTTGCCCCGGGTGCGCACCTCGCGTGCACCTTCGCCGCGGTGGGCACCATGGCGTGCACGAAGTCGGAGCCCGGTTTGCCCCGGGTGCGCACCCCGCGTGCACCTTCGCCGGGGTGGGCACCTCGGCTGGGTTGCGCGCCCTGGTGCGCACCAAGGAGCGCTCCGAAGTGTGCTCCAAGGTGCGGCGTGCACGAAGTCGGAGCCCGGTTTGCCCCGGGTGCGCACCTCGCGTGCACCTTCGCCGCGGTGGGCACCTTGGCTGGGTTGGGCACCATTGAGCGCTCCGAAGTGTGCTCCAAGGTGCGCACCATGGCCCTCCAAGGTGCGCAGCATGGCGTGCACGAAGTCGGAGCCCGGTTTGCCCCGGGTGCGCACCTCGCGTGCACCTTCGCCAGGGTGGGCACCTCGGTGCGCACACCTTCTCAATGTTTTCTTGCCTTTTCTGGAAATTGGTGAAGGCAGCGCATCAAAGGTGCGCACCTCGGTGTGCTCCGAGGTGCGAACCCGAGAGCGCTCCGAGGTGCCCACGAAGTCGAAAGTCGGGTTAATTGCATTGTTTTCCCCGGGTGCGCTCCGAGGTGCGCAACATCGGTGCGCACCAAGGAGGGCTCCGAAGTGTGCTCCAAGGTGCGCACGATTCGGAGCTCGGTTTGCCCGGGGTGCGCACACCTTGGCTGGGTTGCGCACCCTTTGTGCGCTCCAAGGTGCGCACGAAGTCGGAGCTCGGTTTGCCCCGGGTGCGCACCTTCGCCAGGGTGCGCACCTTGATGCGCACGCCTTGGCTGGGCTGCGCACCTTGGTGGGCGCCATGGTGCGCACCTTTCGTGCGCTCCAAGGTGCGCACGAAGTCGGAGCTCGGTTTGCCCCGGGTGCGCACCTTGGTGGGCGCCATGGTGCACTCCGAGGTGCCCAAGATTGGTGCGCACCAAGGAGCGCTCCGAAGTGCGCTCCAAGGTGCGCAGGTGCGCGCGAAGTCGAAAGTTGGGTTAATTGTCCGGTTTGCCTCGGGTGCGCACCTTGCGTGCACCTTCGCCAGGGTGGGCGCCTTGGTGCGCACACCTTGGCTGGGCTGCGCACCCGGGCGCGCACACCTTGGCACCCGCGTTTCCTTCATTTTAAATTTTTTTTTTTTACAATCTCTCAAGTGGGAAATTCTATAATCTCAACTTTTTTTGCCTTTTCAGGAAACTTTTGAATGGAGCGCATCATTGGTGCGCTCCGAAGTGTGCTCCAAGGTGCGCACCTCTGGTGTGCTCCAAAGCTCTCTCCAGCTGCGTGCACCTGCCCCGGCCGCGCACCCGGCCCCGCCCAGCTTCGCTCACCTGTCCCGGGCGTCTGGTGCGGAACCTTAGAGTAAGAAACATCACCGTGCACCTTGGCCAACGTGCGCGACTCGACCGAGCGCGCACTGGCCGAGGTGCACACCGATTTCACCTGGGTGCGCGCGCAGCACCTCGGGCGCACCGGGGTGCGCGCACAACGCCCGGGTTGCACCGTGGCCTGTGTGCTCGGGGCGCCTCGGGTGCGCGCTCGGTGTCGCCCCCGCGCGCGCGGTAGTGCGGGCAGCGCACCCCGGCCCGGCCCGGCCCCGACGAGAACGCAAACGGGCAAAAGGTTTATTCAAATAGCATTGCGACGCCCGGCGAAAAACTAAAAAAGGGTGCAACACCGGGACTTCCCGGGAGGTCACCCATCCCAGTACTACTCCGGCCCAAGCGCGCTTAACTGCGGAGTTCTGATGGGATCCGGTGCACTAACGCTGGTATGATCGCACCCGTTATGAGCTTGTCGCAGTGTGTACTTAGCAAACCGCGACCCACGTGCGAATCCACCCCGGCCACCCACCCCCGTCGAGGTGCACACCCTCCCTCGCGAAGTGCGCCCCGTTCGCCAAGTGTGAGCCCTGCCCGGGTGCGCGCACCTTGCTAGGGCGTCGGGTGTGCACCCGGCCCGGCCTACGTGCGTGCACCTGGACGGGGCGTCGTGTGCGTGCAGTGTCCCGTCTGCAACGCGGTGCCCACACACCACCTCGGGCGCAACGACCTGCGCTCACATGTGGGCCGAGTGCACCTTGGTGCATGTTCGGGGCGCCTCGGGTGCACGCTCGATCTTGCCCCGGTGCACCAAGGCGCTCGGTTTGCCCCGGGTGCGCACTTGGTGCAAGGTGGGCACCCAAAATAGGGATCAAGCACCAAAACACAAGTTTCGGGATGCAAAATGGGACCCAAGGACCACAAATGCGTTCCAAGACCCATGATGGGTCCACGAGAACAAAAATGTGTTCCGAGACTTAATAAACAAATATTGGGTTTTAGGAGAAGAAACATGCTCTGATGCCCAAAACGAGAATCGACCCCGAAAAGGCCACAGGCCAAAAGTGGGATGCGAGACAAAAAAAAATGGGACCCGAGGACCAAAATTGGGTTCCCAGGTCGAAGACAGGGCAACCGGACAAGAAACGACCTCTAAGGCTCGAAATGAGTCCCGACGACTAAAACTTGACAAGAAGCACCCATCAGGCACCCAACTCGACACCCATGGGATGCCGACCCACCCGGGCTTCCACCTAGCACACCTTGGCACCCACCCACCCTCGCACCCAACCTCGCACCCAACTTAGCACCTTTGAACCCACATTGGCACTCACCCTGACCCTGGCACCTTGGAACCCACATTGGCACTCACCTTGACCCTGGCACCCACCTTTGCACTCACCTTGGGACCCACCCTGGCTCCCACCTCGGCACCCACCCAGACACCCACCTTGGTTCCTTGGCACCCACCTTGGATCCTTGGCACCCACCCCGACACCCACCTTGGCACGCAACTTGGCTACTTGCCACCCACCTTGGCTCCTTGACGCCCACCCCGACAACCACCCCGTGACCTACCCTGGCTAGGGTTGGTGCACACCCACCCTGGTGCCCACCTTGGCACCCACCCCATGACCCACCTTGGCACGCACCTTAGTACCCACCCCGTTACCCACCCTAGGACCCACCCCGTGACCCACCTTGGCCAGGGTGGGTGCCTTGGTGCGCACAACTTGCCTGGGCTGCACACCAGGGCGGGCTCAAGATGGCACCCGCGTTCCGTTTTTTTCACTATCTTTCAAAACGGAAATTTTAAAATCTCGTTTTTTTTTTTTTTTTGCCTTTTCTGGAAATTAGTGAAGGCAGCGCATCAAAGGTGCGCAATGCTGGTGCGAACCCGGGAGCGCTCCGATGTGTGCTCCAAGGTGCGGCGTGCACGAAGTCCGAGCCCGGCTTGCCCCGGGTGCGCACCTCGCGTGCACCTTCGCCGGGGTGAGCACCTTGGCTGGGTTGCGCGCCCTGGTGCGCACCAAGGAGCGCTCTGAAGTGTGCTCCAAGGTGCGGCGTGCACGAAGTCGGAGCTCGGTTTGCCCCGGGTGTGCACCTCGGGTGCGCACCTCGCGTGCACCTTCGCTGCGGTGGGCACCTTGGCTGGGTTGCGCGCCTTGGTGGGCACCATGCAGTGCACGAAGTCGGAGCCCGGTTTGCCCCGGGCGCGCACCTCCGCCAGGGTGGGCACCTTGGTGCGCACAACTTGCCTGGGCTGCGCACCAGGAAGGGCTCAAGATGGCACCCGCGTTCCGTTTTTTTCACTATCTTTCAGAACGGAAATTTTAAAATATCGTTTTTTTTTGCCTTTTCTGGAAATTAGTGAAGGCAGCGCATCAAAGGTGCGCAACGCTGGTGCGAACCTGGGAGCGCTCCGATGTGTGCTCCAAGGTGCGGCGTGCACGAAGTCGGAGCCCGGTTTGCCCCGGGTGCGCCCTGGTGGGCACCATGGTGCGCACCAAGGAGCGCTCCGAAGTGTGCTCCAAGGTGCGGCCTGCACGAAGTCGGAGCCCGGTTTGCCCCGGGCGTGCACCGCGGGTGGGCACCTTGGTGCGCATGCCTTGCCTGGGCTGCGCACCAGGGCGGGCTCAAGATGGCACCCGCGTTCCGTTTTTTTCACTATCTTTCAAAACGGAAATTTTAAAATCTCATTTTTTTTTGCCTTTTCTGGAAATTAGTGAAGGCAGCGCATCAAAGGTGCGCACCTCGCTGCCCACCACGGTGCGCAACGCCGGTGGGCACCCGGGAGTGCTTCGAAGTGTGCTCCAAGGTGCTGCGTGCACGTTGTCGGAGCCCGGTTTGCCCCGGGTGCGCACCTCGCGTGCACCTTCGTCGGGGTGGGCACCTTGGCTGGGTTTGCCCCGGCTGCGCTCCGAAGCGGGGTTATTGGAGCGCCGCCTCTTTTTTTGTCGGAGCGTTTGGTGGGGTTTCTCGCATTGGCTCTTCCCAGGCCCGGTTGCCACCCTGGCGCGCACGAAGTCGGAAGTAGGGTTAATTGCCCGGGTGCGCACCTTTGCCAGGGTGGGCACCTTACCTGGGCTGTGCACCAGGGCGGGCTCAAGATGGCACCCGCGTTCCGTTTTTTTCACTATCTTTCAAAACGGAAATTTTAAAATCTCCTCTTTTTTTTGCCTTTTCTGGAAATTAGTGAAGGCAGCGCATCAAAGGTGCGCACCTCGCTGCCCACCTTGGTGTGCTCTGAGGTGCGCACCCGGGAGCGCTACGAAGTGTGCTCCAAGGTGCGGCGTGCACGTTGTCGGAGCCCGGTTTGCCCCGGGTGCGCACCTCGCCTGCACCTTGGCCGGGGTGGGCACCCTCGCTGGGTTTGCCCAGGGTGCGCTCCGAAGCGGGGTTACTGGAGCGCCCCCTCTTTTTTTGTCAGAGCGTTTGGTGGGGTTTCTCGCATTGGCTCTTCCCAGGCCCGGTTGTTGGGTGCGCTCCCACCCTGGCGCGCGCGAAGTTGGAAGTTGGGTTAATTGCCCGGGCGCGCACCTTCGCCAGGGTGGGCACCTTGGTGCGCACACCTTGGCTGGGCTGCGCACCAGGGCGGGCTCAAGATGGCACCAGCATTCCCTTTTTCTCACTATCTTTCAAAACGGAAATTTTAAAATCTCGTTTTTTTTTGCCTTTTATGGAAATTAGTGAAGGCATCGCATCAAAGGTGCGCACCTCGCTGCCCACCTTGGTGTGCTCCGAGGTGCCCACCACGGTGCGCTCCGAGGTGCCCACCACGGTGCGCAACGCCGGTGCGAACCCGGGAGCGCCCCGATGTGTGCTCCAAGGTGCGGCGTGCACGAAGCCGGACCCCGGTTTGCCCCGGGTGCGCACCTCGCGTGCACCTTGGTGCGCACACCTTGGCTGGGTTGCGCGGCCTGGTGGGCACCATGGTGCGCACCAAGGAGCGCTCCGAAGTGTGCTCCAAGGTGCGGCGTGCACGAAGTCCTAGCCCGGTTTGCCCCGGGTGCGCACCTTCGCCGCGGTGGGCACCATGGCGTGCACGAAGTCGGAGCCCGGTTTGCCCCGGGTGCGCACCTCGCGTGCACCTTCGCCGGGGTGGGCACCTCGGCTGGGTTGCGCGCCCTGGTGCGCACCAAGGAGCGCTCCGAAGTGTGCTCCAAGGTGCGGCGTGCACGAAGTCGGAGCCCGGTTTGCCCCGGGTGCGCACCTTCGCCGCGGTGGGCACCCTGGTGCGCACCATGGCGTGCACGAAGTCGGAGCCCGGTTTGCCCCGGGTGCGCACCTCGCGTGCACCTTCGGCGGGGTTGCGCGCCCTGGTGCGCACCAAGGAGCGCTCCGAAGTGTGCTCCAAGGTGCGGCGTGCACGAAGTCGGAGCCCGGTTTGCCCCGGGTGCGCACCTCGCGTGCACCTTCGGCGGGGTTGCGCGCCCTGGTGGGCACCATGGTGCGCACCAAGGAGCGCTCCGAAGTGTGCTCCAAGGTGCGGCGTGCACGAAGTCGGAGCCCGGTTTGCCCCGGGTGCGCACCTCGCGTGCACCTTCGCCGCGGTGGGCACCATGGCGTGCACGAAGTCGGAGCCCGGTTTGCCCCGGGTGCGCACCTCGCGTGCACCTTCGCCGGGGTGGGCACCTCGGCTGGGTTGCGCGCCCTGGTGCGCACCAAGGAGCGCTCCGAAGTGTGCTCCAAGGTGCGGCGTGCACGAAGTCGGAGCCCGGTTTGCCCCGGGTGCGCACCTCGCGTGCACCTTCGCCGCGGTGGGCACCATGGCGTGCACGAAGTCGGAGCCCGGTTTGCCCCGGGTGCGCACCCCGCGTGCACCTTCGCCGGGGTGGGCACCTCGGCTGGGTTGCGCGCCCTGGTGCGCACCAAGGAGCGCTCCGAAGTGTGCTCCAAGGTGCGGCGTGCACGAAGTCGGAGCCCGGTTTGCCCCGGGTGCGCACCTCGCGTGCACCTTCGCCGCGGTGGGCACCTTGGCTGGGTTGGGCACCATTGAGCGCTCCGAAGTGTGCTCCAAGGTGCGCACCATGGCCCTCCAAGGTGCGCAGCATGGCGTGCACGAAGTCGGAGCCCGGTTTGCCCCGGGTGCGCACCTCGCGTGCACCTTCGCCAGGGTGGGCACCTCGGTGCGCACACCTTCTCAATGTTTTCTTGCCTTTTCTGGAAATTGGTGAAGGCAGCGCATCAAAGGTGCGCACCTCGGTGTGCTCCGAGGTGCGAACCCGAGAGCGCTCCGAGGTGCCCACGAAGTCGAAAGTCGGGTTAATTGCATTGTTTTCCCCGGGTGCGCTCCGAGGTGCGCAACATCGGTGCGCACCAAGGAGGGCTCCGAAGTGTGCTCCAAGGTGCGCACGATTCGGAGCTCGGTTTGCCCGGGGTGCGCACACCTTGGCTGGGTTGCGCACCCTTTGTGCGCTCCAAGGTGCGCACGAAGTCGGAGCTCGGTTTGCCCCGGGTGCGCACCTTCGCCAGGGTGCGCACCTTGATGCGCACGCCTTGGCTGGGCTGCGCACCTTGGTGGGCGCCATGGTGCGCACCTTTCGTGCGCTCCAAGGTGCGCACGAAGTCGGAGCTCGGTTTGCCCCGGGTGCGCACCTTGGTGGGCGCCATGGTGCACTCCGAGGTGCCCAAGATTGGTGCGCACCAAGGAGCGCTCCGAAGTGCGCTCCAAGGTGCGCAGGTGCGCGCGAAGTCGAAAGTTGGGTTAATTGTCCGGTTTGCCTCGGGTGCGCACCTTGCGTGCACCTTCGCCAGGGTGGGCGCCTTGGTGCGCACACCTTGGCTGGGCTGCGCACCCGGGCGCGCACACCTTGGCACCCGCGTTTCCTTCATTTTAAATTTTTTTTTTTTACAATCTCTCAAGTGGGAAATTCTATAATCTCAACTTTTTTTGCCTTTTCAGGAAACTTTTGAATGGAGCGCATCATTGGTGCGCTCCGAAGTGTGCTCCAAGGTGCGCACCTCTGGTGTGCTCCAAAGCTCTCTCCAGCTGCGTGCACCTGCCCCGGCCGCGCACCCGGCCCCGCCCAGCTTCGCTCACCTGTCCCGGGCGTCTGGTGCGGAACATTAGATTAAGAAACATCACCGTGCACCTTGGCCAACGTGCGCGACTCGACCGAGCGCGCACTGGCCGAGGTGCACACCGATTTCACCTGGGTGCGCGCGCAGCACCTCGGGCGCACCGGGGTGCGCGCACAACGCCCGGGTTGCACCGTGGCCTGTGTGCTCGGGGCGCCTCGGGTGCGCGCTCGGTGTCGCCCCCGCGCGCGCGGTAGTGCGGGCAGCGCACCCCGGCCCGGCCCGGCCCCGACGAGAACGCAAACGGGCAAAAGGTTTATTCAAATAGCATTGCGACGCCCGGCGAAAAACTAAGAAAGGGTGCAACACCGGGACTTCCCGGGAGGTCACCCATCCCAGTACTACTCCGGCCCAAGCGCGCTTAACTGCGGAGTTCTGATGGGATCCGGTGCACTAACGCTGGTATGATCGCACCCGTTATGAGCTTGTCGCAGTGTGTACTTAGCAAACCGCGACCCACGTGCGAATCCACCCCGGCCACCCACCCCCGTCGAGGTGCACACCCTCCCTCGCGAAGTGCGCCCCGTTCGCCAAGTGTGAGCCCTGCCCGGGTGCGCGCACCTTGCTAGGGCGTCGGGTGTGCACCCGGCCCGGCCTACGTGCGTGCACCTGGACGGGGCGTCGTGTGCGTGCAGTGTCCCGTCTGCAACGCGGTGCCCACACACCACCTCGGGCGCAACGACCTGCGCTCACATGTGGGCCGAGTGCACCTTGGTGCATGTTCGGGGCGCCTCGGGTGCACGCTCGATCTTGCCCCGGTGCACCAAGGCGCTCGGTTTGCCCCGGGTGCGCACTTGGTGCAAGGTGGGCACCCAAAATAGGGATCAAGCACCAAAACACAAGTTTCGGGATGCAAAATGGGACCCAAGGACCACAAATGCGTTCCAAGACCCATGATGGGTCCACGAGAACAAAAATGTGTTCCGAGACTTAATAAACAAATATTGGGTTTTAGGAGAAGAAACATGCTCTGATGCCCAAAACGAGAATCGACCCCGAAAAGGCCACAGGCCAAAAGTGGGATGCGAGACAAAAAAAAATGGGACCCGAGGACCAAAATTGGGTTCCCAGGTCGAAGACAGGGCAACCGGACAAGAAACGACCTCTAAGGCTCGAAATGAGTCCCGACGACTAAAACTTGACAAGAAGCACCCATCAGGCACCCAACTCGACACCCATGGGATGCCGACCCACCCGGGCTTCCACCTAGCACACCTTGGCACCCACCCACCCTCGCACCCAACCTCGCACCCAACTTAGCACCTTTGAACCCACATTGGCACTCACCCTGACCCTGGCACCTTGGAACCCACATTGGCACTCACCTTGACCCTGGCACCCACCTTTGCACTCACCTTGGGACCCACCCTGGCTCCCACCTCGGCACCCACCCAGACACCCACCTTGGTTCCTTGGCACCCACCTTGGATCCTTGGCACCCACCCCGACACCCACCTTGGCACGCAACTTGGCTACTTGCCACCCACCTTGGCTCCTTGACGCCCACCCCGACAACCACCCCGTGACCTACCCTGGCTAGGGTTGGTGCACACCCACCCTGGTGCCCACCTTGGCACCCACCCCATGACCCACCTTGGCACGCACCTTAGTACCCACCCCGTTACCCACCCTAGGACCCACCCCGTGACCCACCTTGGCCAGGGTGGGTGCCTTGGTGCGCACAACTTGCCTGGGCTGCACACCAGGGCGGGCTCAAGATGGCACCCGCGTTCCGTTTTTTTCACTATCTTTCAAAACGGAAATTTTAAAATCTCGTTTTTTTTTTTTTTTTGCCTTTTCTGGAAATTAGTGAAGGCAGCGCATCAAAGGTGCGCAATGCTGGTGCGAACCCGGGAGCGCTCCGATGTGTGCTCCAAGGTGCGGCGTGCACGAAGTCCGAGCCCGGCTTGCCCCGGGTGCGCACCTCGCGTGCACCTTCGCCGGGGTGAGCACCTTGGCTGGGTTGCGCGCCCTGGTGCGCACCAAGGAGCGCTCTGAAGTGTGCTCCAAGGTGCGGCGTGCACGAAGTCGGAGCTCGGTTTGCCCCGGGTGTGCACCTCGGGTGCGCACCTCGCGTGCACCTTCGCTGCGGTGGGCACCTTGGCTGGGTTGCGCGCCTTGGTGGGCACCATGCAGTGCACGAAGTCGGAGCCCGGTTTGCCCCGGGCGCGCACCTCCGCCAGGGTGGGCACCTTGGTGCGCACAACTTGCCTGGGCTGCGCACCAGGAAGGGCTCAAGATGGCACCCGCGTTCCGTTTTTTTCACTATCTTTCAGAACGGAAATTTTAAAATATCGTTTTTTTTTGCCTTTTCTGGAAATTAGTGAAGGCAGCGCATCAAAGGTGCGCAACGCTGGTGCGAACCTGGGAGCGCTCCGATGTGTGCTCCAAGGTGCGGCGTGCACGAAGTCGGAGCCCGGTTTGCCCCGGGTGCGCCCTGGTGGGCACCATGGTGCGCACCAAGGAGCGCTCCGAAGTGTGCTCCAAGGTGCGGCCTGCACGAAGTCGGAGCCCGGTTTGCCCCGGGTGTGCACCGCGGGTGGGCACCTTGGTGCGCATGCCTTGCCTGGGCTGCGCACCAGGGCGGGCTCAAGATGGCACCCGCGTTCCGTTTTTTTCACTATCTTTCAAAACGGAAATTTTAAAATCTCATTTTTTTTTGCCTTTTCTGGAAATTAGTGAAGGCAGCGCATCAAAGGTGCGCACCTCGCTGCCCACCACGGTGCGCAACGCCGGTGGGCACCCGGGAGTGCTTCGAAGTGTGCTCCAAGGTGCTGCGTGCACGTTGTCGGAGCCCGGTTTGCCCCGGGTGCGCACCTCGCGTGCACCTTCGTCGGGGTGGGCACCTTGGCTGGGTTTGCCCCGGCTGCGCTCCGAAGCGGGGTTATTGGAGCGCCGCCTCTTTTTTTGTCGGAGCGTTTGGTGGGGTTTCTCGCATTGGCTCTTCCCAGGCCCGGTTGCCACCCTGGCGCGCACGAAGTCGGAAGTAGGGTTAATTGCCCGGGTGCGCACCTTTGCCAGGGTGGGCACCTTACCTGGGCTGTGCACCCGGGCGGGCTCAAGATGGCACCCGCGTTCCGTTTTTTTCACTATCTTTCAAAACGGAAATTTTAAAATCTCCTCTTTTTTTTGCCTTTTCTGGAAATTAGTGAAGGCAGCGCATCAAAGGTGCGCACCTCGCTGCCCACCTTGGTGTGCTCTGAGGTGCGCACCCGGGAGCGCTACGAAGTGTGCTCCAAGGTGCGGCGTGCACGTTGTCGGAGCCCGGTTTGCCCCGGGTGCGCACCTCGCCTGCACCTTGGCCGGGGTGGGCACCCTGGCTGGGTTTGCCCAGGGTGCGCTCCGAAGCGGGGTTACTGGAGCGCCCCCTCTTTTTTTGTCAGAGCGTTTGGTGGGGTTTCTCGCATTGGCTCTTCCCAGGCCCGGTTGTTGGGTGCGCTCCCACCCTGGCGCGCGCGAAGTTGGAAGTTGGGTTAATTGCCCGGGCGCGCACCTTCGCCAGGGTGGGCACCTTGGTGCGCACACCTTGGCTGGGCTGCGCACCAGGGCGGGCTCAAGATGGCACCAGCATTCCCTTTTTCTCACTATCTTTCAAAACGGAAATTTTAAAATCTCGTTTTCTTTTGCCTTTTATGGAAATTAGTGAAGGCATCGCATCAAAGGTGCGCACCTCGCTGCCCACCTTGGTGTGCTCCGAGGTGCCCACCACGGTGCGCTCCGAGGTGCCCACCACGGTGCGCAACGCCGGTGCGAACCCGGGAGCGCCCCGATGTGTGCTCCAAGGTGCGGCGTGCACGAAGCCGGACCCCGGTTTGCCCCGGGTGCGCACCTCGCGTGCACCTTGGTGCGCACACCTTGGCTGGGTTGCGCGGCCTGGTGGGCACCATGGTGCGCACCAAGGAGCGCTCCGAAGTGTGCTCCAAGGTGCGGCGTGCACGAAGTCCTAGCCCGGTTTGCCCCGGGTGCGCACCTTCGCCGCGGTGGGCACCATGGCGTGCACGAAGTCGGAGCCCGGTTTGCCCCGGGTGCGCACCTCGCGTGCACCTTCGCCGGGGTGGGCACCTCGGCTGGGTTGCGCGCCCTGGTGCGCACCAAGGAGCGCTCCGAAGTGTGCTCCAAGGTGCGGCGTGCACGAAGTCGGAGCCCGGTTTGCCCCGGGTGCGCACCTTCGCCGCGGTGGGCACCCTGGTGCGCACCATGGCGTGCACGAAGTCGGAGCCCGGTTTGCCCCGGGTGCGCACCTCGCGTGCACCTTCGGCGGGGTTGCGCGCCCTGGTGCGCACCAAGGAGCGCTCCGAAGTGTGCTCCAAGGTGCGGCGTGCACGAAGTCGGAGCCCGGTTTGCCCCGGGTGCGCACCTCGCGTGCACCTTCGGCGGGGTTGCGCGCCCTGGTGGGCACCATGGTGCGCACCAAGGAGCGCTCCGAAGTGTGCTCCAAGGTGCGGCGTGCACGAAGTCGGAGCCCGGTTTGCCCCGGGTGCGCACCTCGCGTGCACCTTCGCCGCGGTGGGCACCATGGCGTGCACGAAGTCGGAGCCCGGTTTGCCCCGGGTGCGCACCTCGCGTGCACCTTCGCCGGGGTGGGCACCTCGGCTGGGTTGCGCGCCCTGGTGCGCACCAAGGAGCGCTCCGAAGTGTGCTCCAAGGTGCGGCGTGCACGAAGTCGGAGCCCGGTTTGCCCCGGGTGCGCACCTCGCGTGCACCTTCGCCGCGGTGGGCACCATGGCGTGCACGAAGTCGGAGCCCGGTTTGCCCCGGGTGCGCACCCCGCGTGCACCTTCGCCGGGGTGGGCACCTCGGCTGGGTTGCGCGCCCTGGTGCGCACCAAGGAGCGCTCCGAAGTGTGCTCCAAGGTGCGGCGTGCACGAAGTCGGAGCCCGGTTTGCCCCGGGTGCGCACCTCGCGTGCACCTTCGCCGCGGTGGGCACCTTGGCTGGGTTGGGCACCATTGAGCGCTCCGAAGTGTGCTCCAAGGTGCGCACCATGGCCCTCCAAGGTGCGCAGCATGGCGTGCACGAAGTCGGAGCCCGGTTTGCCCCGGGTGCGCACCTCGCGTGCACCTTCGCCAGGGTGGGCACCTCGGTGCGCACACCTTCTCAATGTTTTCTTGCCTTTTCTGGAAATTGGTGAAGGCAGCGCATCAAAGGTGCGCACCTCGGTGTGCTCCGAGGTGCGAACCCGAGAGCGCTCCGAGGTGCCCACGAAGTCGAAAGTCGGGTTAATTGCATTGTTTTCCCCGGGTGCGCTCCGAGGTGCGCAACATCGGTGCGCACCAAGGAGGGCTCCGAAGTGTGCTCCAAGGTGCGCACGATTCGGAGCTCGGTTTGCCCGGGGTGCGCACACCTTGGCTGGGTTGCGCACCCTTTGTGCGCTCCAAGGTGCGCACGAAGTCGGAGCTCGGTTTGCCCCGGGTGCGCACCTTCGCCAGGGTGCGCACCTTGATGCGCACGCCTTGGCTGGGCTGCGCACCTTGGTGGGCGCCATGGTGCGCACCTTTCGTGCGCTCCAAGGTGCGCACGAAGTCGGAGCTCGGTTTGCCCCGGGTGCGCACCTTGGTGGGCGCCATGGTGCACTCCGAGGTGCCCAAGATTGGTGCGCAACAAGGAGCGCTCCGAAGTGCGCTCCAAGGTGCGCAGGTGCGCGCGAAGTCGAAAGTTGGGTTAATTGTCCGGTTTGCCTCGGGTGCGCACCTTGCGTGCACCTTCGCCAGGGTGGGCGCCTTGGTGCGCACACCTTGGCTGGGCTGCGCACCCGGGCGCGCACACCTTGGCACCCGCGTTTCCTTCATTTTAAATTTTTTTTTTTTACAATCTCTCAAGTGGGAAATTCTATAATCTCAACTTTTTTTGCCTTTTCAGGAAACTTTTGAATGGAGCGCATCATTGGTGCGCTCCGAAGTGTGCTCCAAGGTGCGCACCTCTGGTGTGCTCCAAAGCTCTCTCCAGCTGCGTGCACCTGCCCCGGCCGCGCACCCGGCCCCGCCCAGCTTCGCTCACCTGTCCCGGGCGTCTGGTGCGGAACCTTAGAGTAAGAAACATCACCGTGCACCTTGGCCAACGTGCGCGACTCGACCGAGCGCGCACTGGCCGAGGTGCACACCGATTTCACCTGGGTGCGCGCGCAGCACCTCGGGCGCACCGGGGTGCGCGCACAACGCCCGGGTTGCACCGTGGCCTGTGTGCTCGGGGCGCCTCGGGTGCGCGCTCGGTGTCGCCCCCGCGCGCGCGGTAGTGCGGGCAGCGCACCCCGGCCCGGCCCGGCCCCGACGAGAACGCAAACGGGCAAAAGGTTTATTCAAATAGCATTGCGACGCCCGGCGAAAAACTAAGAAAGGGTGCAACACCGGGACTTCCCGGGAGGTCACCCATCCTAGTACTACTCCGGCCCAAGCGCGCTTAACTGCGGAGTTCTGATGGGATCCGGTGCACTAACGCTGGTATGATCGCACCCGTTATGAGCTTGTCGCAGTGTGTACTTAGCAAACCGCGACCCACGTGCGAATCCACCCCGGCCACCCACCCCCGTCGAGGTGCACACCCTCCCTCGCGAAGTGCGCCCCGTTCGCCAAGTGTGAGCCCTGCCCGGGTGCGCGCACCTTGCTAGGGCGTCGGGTGTGCACCCGGCCCGGCCTACGTGCGTGCACCTGGACGGGGCGTCGTGTGCGTGCAGTGTCCCGTCTGCAACGCGGTGCCCACACACCACCTCGGGCGCAACGACCTGCGCTCACATGTGGGCCGAGTGCACCTTGGTGCATGTTCGGGGCGCCTCGGGTGCACGCTCGATCTTGCCCCGGTGCACCAAGGCGCTCGGTTTGCCCCGGGTGCGCACTTGGTGCAAGGTGGGCACCCAAAATAGGGATCAAGCACCAAAACACAAGTTTCGGGATGCAAAATGGGACCCAAGGACCACAAATGCGTTCCAAGACCCATGATGGGTCCACGAGAACAAAAATGTGTTCCGAGACTTAATAAACAAATATTGGGTTTTAGGAGAAGAAACATGCTCTGATGCCCAAAACGAGAATCGACCCCGAAAAGGCCACAGGCCAAAAGTGGGATGCGAGACAAAAAAAAATGGGACCCGAGGACCAAAATTGGGTTCCCAGGTCGAAGACAGGGCAACCGGACAAGAAACGACCTCTAAGGCTCGAAATGAGTCCCGACGACTAAAACTTGACAAGAAGCACCCATCAGGCACCCAACTCGACACCCATGGGATGCCGACCCACCCGGGCTTCCACCTAGCACACCTTGGCACCCACCCACCCTCGCACCCAACCTCGCACCCAACTTAGCACCTTTGAACCCACATTGGCACTCACCCTGACCCTGGCACCTTGGAACCCACATTGGCACTCACCTTGACCCTGGCACCCACCTTTGCACTCACCTTGGGACCCACCCTGGCTCCCACCTCGGCACCCACCCAGACACCCACCTTGGTTCCTTGGCACCCACCTTGGATCCTTGGCACCCACCCCGACACCCACCTTGGCACGCAACTTGGCTACTTGCCACCCACCTTGGCTCCTTGACGCCCACCCCGACAACCACCCCGTGACCTACCCTGGCTAGGGTTGGTGCACACCCACCCTGGTGCCCACCTTGGCACCCACCCCATGACCCACCTTGGCACGCACCTTAGTACCCACCCTGTTACCCACCCTAGGACCCACCCCGTGACCCACCTTGGCCAGGGTGGGTGCACCCACCCTGGTGCCCACCTTGGCACCCACCCATCCTAGCACCCAGCCTGTGACCGGGCTTGGAACCCAACCTTGCACCCGTCTTGGCCAGTGTGGGTGCGCACCCATCCTGGCACCCACGTTGTGACACACCCTTTAACCCACGCACCCTAGCAGCCACGTTGGCACCCACCTTGGAACACAACCTAGCAACTTGGCACCCACCCCGTGACCCACCTTGGCATCCACCATAGCAGTCGCCCACTTGGCACCCACCTTGGAACCCAAGTTGGCACCCACCTCGGCACCCACCTTGACACTTGTGGACCCACCTTGCCACTCACCCTAGCATCGACCCATCCTAGCACCCACCCTGGCACCTTTGCACCCTAGCACTCACCCATCCTAGCACCTAACCTGTGACCCACCTTGACACTCACCCTCGCACCCACCTTGGAACCCAACCTAGCACCCACCCACCCTGACACCAACCCTAGCACCTACCCACCCTTGCACCCACCCTGTGACCCATCTTGGCACCCACCCATCCTACCACTCAACCTATCACCCACCTTCTCACCCACCTTGGCATCCACCTTAGCACCCACCCACACTGGCACCTTGGCACCCACCTCGGGCAAGGTGGGTGCACACCCACCCTGACACCCAATTTAGAACCAACCGAGCATGTTACCCACCTTGGCACCCACATTGCAGCCCACCCTAGTACCCACCCTATGACCCACATTGGCATCCACACCCTAGCACCCAGGCACCTCGACACCCGCCTTGACACGCACCCTAGCACTAAACCTGTGACCCACCTTGGAACTCACCCTAGAACCCACCCACCCTGTGAACCACCTTGGCATCCACCTTAGCACCCACCCACCTTGGCACCCACTCTAGCACTCACCCATCCTAACACCCAACTTGTTACCCACCTTGGCACCCGCCCTCGCGTCCACCTTGAAACCCACCCTAGCACCCACCCACGCAGGAGCCCACCTTGGCACCCAACCTAACACCCACGCATCCTGGCACCCAACTTGTGACCCACCTTGGAACCCACCCTAGTACCCACCTTTGAACCCACTATATCACCAACCCACCTTGGCACCCACCCTATGACCCTCTTTGGAATCCACCCTAGCACGCACCCACCCTGGCACCCACCATGGAGCGCACCCTAGCACCCACCCACCTCGGCACGCACCTCAACACCCACCTTGGTGTGCGCACTGCGCCAACCTCTCAAAGACCCTATGTGGTGCGCTCCAAAGTGTACACCTTTGGTGCGCTCCAAGGTGCGCACCTTTGGTGCACACCGAGGTGCACACCAAAGTGTGCACCGAGGTGAGCACCAAAGTGCACTCCAAGGTGCACACCAAGGCGTGCACCTTTGATGCGGTCAATGCAAACGAATTCGGAAGTTGGGGTCGATGTCCTAATCGCTGCTGCAGACTACACGTATGAGAATCGGACAAATAGCTTTATATAGGGGAGGTGTTGCGTTTGATGGGTCGACTCCCCTGGTTGTGTGCACTGCACCAACTTCAAAGACCCTGTCTTGTTTAAGAAGTCAAAAGTTGGGGTGGATGTCCTAATCATTGCTGCAGTCTACGCATGTATGAGAATCAGACAAATAGCTTATATAGGGGAGGTGTTGCATTCGGTGGGTTGACTCCCCTGGTTGTGCGCACTGCGCCAACCTCAAAGACCCCGCATAGCAGAAGAAGTCGGAAGTCGGATTTTGGTGAGCACCAAGGCGTGCACCTTTGGTGCGGTCAACGCAGACGAATTCAGAAGTTGGGGTGGATGTCCTAATCGTTGTTGCAGGCTACACATGTATGAGAATCAGACAAATAGCTTATATAGGGGAGGTGTTGGGTTTGATGGGTCAACTCCCTTGGTTGTGCGCATTACGCCAACCTCAAAGACCTTGTTTTCGTTAAGAAGTCAAAAGTTGGGGTCAATGTCCTAATGGCTCCTGTAGGCTACACATGTATGAGAATCGGACAAATAGCTTATATAGGGGAGGTGTTGGGTTTGATGGGTCGACTCCCCTGGTTGTGCGCATTACGTCAACCTCAAAGACCTTGTTTTCGTTAAGAAGTCAAAAGTTGGGGTCGATGTCCTAATTGCTCCTGTAGACTACACATGTATGAGAATCAGACAAATAGCTTATATAGGGGAGGTGTTGGGTTTGATGGGTTGACTCCCCTAGTTGTTCGCATTACACCAACCTCAAAGACCTTGTTTTCGTTTAGAAGCCGAAAGTTGGGGTCGATGTCCTAATTGCTCCTGCAGGCTACGCATGTATGAGAATCAGACAAATAGCTTATATAGGGGAGGTGTTGGGTTTGATGGGTCGACTCCCCTGGTTGTGCGCATTGCGCCAACCTCAAAGACCCTGCATTGCGGATGAAGTCGAAAGTCAGAGTTTGGTGTGCTACAAGGTGTGGTCGAAGGTGCTCACCTAGGTGTGCACCTTTGGAGCGCAGGAAAAGTGCCCTCCAAAAGTGCGCACCTTTGGAGTGCACAAAAGTGCCCTCCAAAAGTGCGCACCTTTGGAGCGCACAAAAGTGCCCTCCAAAAAGTGCCCTCCAAAAGTGCGCACCTTTGGAGCGCACAAAAGTGCCCTCCAAAAAGTGCCCTCCAAAAGTGCGCACCTTTGGAGTGCAGAAAAGTGCCCTCCAAAAAGTGCCCTCCAAAAGTGTGCACCTTTGGAGTGCACAAAAGTGCCCTCCAAAAGTGCGCACCTTTGGAGCGCAGAAAAGTGCCCTCCAAAAAGTGCCCTCCAAAAGTGCGCACCTTTGGAGCGCAGAAAAGTGCCCTCCAAAAAGTGCCCTCCAAAAGTGCGCACCTTTGGAGCGCAGAAAAGTGCCCTCCAAAAAGTGCCCTCCAAAAGTGCGCACCTTTGGAGCGCAGAAAAGTGCCCTCCAAAAAGTGCCCTCCAAAAGTGCGCACCTTTGGAGCGCACAAAAGTGCCCTCCAAAAAGTGCCCTCCAAAAGTGCGCACCTTTGGAGCGCACAAAAGTGCCCTCCAAAAGTGCGCACCTTTGGAGCGCACAAAAGTGCCCTCCAAAAGTGCGCACTTTTGGTGCGCACCAAGGCGCTGGTTCGGTCGTTGCAGGCGAGTTCGGAAGTTGGGGTCGATGTCCTGAGCGGAGGTGCAAACTACACAGGTGTCGGAATCGGACAAATAGCTTATATAGGGGAGGTGTATGCTTCGATGGGTCGACTCCCCAGGTTGAGCGCACCGCGCCAACCTCAAAGACCCTACGGTATGGATGAAGTCGGAAGTTGGGTCCGATGACCGATTCGATTAGTAGGTATGCTCATGAGGTCGGAATTTGGGTCCGATGACCTGCCATGTGCAGGAAGGCGAATGTTGGCACTGTGCGTTGCAAGGTGCACACCAAGGTGCTGGTGCGGTCTTTTTAGTCGAGTTCGGAAGTTGGGGTCGATGTCCTGATCGGAGGTGCAAGCTACACAGGTGTGGGAATCGGACAAATAGCTTATATAGGGGAGGTGTATGCTTCGTTGGGTCGACTCCCCGGGTTGAGCGCACCGCGCCAACCTCAAAGACCCTACGGTATGGATGAAGTCGGAAGTTGGGTCCGATGACCGATTCGATATGTAGGCATACTCGCGAGGTCGGAATTTGGGTCCGATGACCTGCCATGTGCAGGAAGGCGAATGTTGGCACTGTGCGTTGCAAGGTGCGCACCAAGGCGCTGGTTCGGTCGTTGCAGGCGAGTTCGGAAGTTGGGGTCGATGTCCTGATCGGAGGTGCAAACTACACAGGTGTGGGAATCGGACAAATAGCTTATATAGGGGAGGTGTATGCTTCGTTGGGTCGACTCCCCGGGTTGAGCGCACCGCGCCAACCTCAAAGACCCTACGGTATGGATGAAGTCGGAAGTTGTGTCCGATGACCGATTCGATATGTAGGCATACTCGCGAGGTCGGAATTTGGGTCCGATGACCTGCCATGTGCAGGAAGGCGAATGTTGGGACTGTGCGTCGCAAGGTGCGCACCAAGGCGCTGGTGCCGTCGTTGCAGTCGAGTTCGGAAGTTGGGGTCGATGTCCTGGTCAGAGGTGCAAACTACACAGGTGTGGGAATCGGACAAATAGCTTATATAGGGGAGGTGTATGCTTCGATGGGTCGACTCCCCGGGTTGAGCGCACCGCGCCAACCTCAAAGACCCTACAGTATGGATGAAGTCGGAAGTTGGGTCCGATGACCGATTCGATACGTAGGCATATTGGCGAGGTCTGAATTTGTGTCCGATGACCTGCCATGCGCAGGAAGGCGGAATTTGGGTCCGATGACCGAGTTGATGGCGTGCCATGCGCAGAAAGGCGGAATTTGGGTCCGATGACCGAGTTGATGTTGATGGCCCGCCATGCACAGGAAGGCGGAATTTGGGTCCGATGACCGATTTGAAGGCGTGCCATGCGCAGAAAGGCGGAGTTTGGGTCCGATGACCGAGTTGATATTGATGGCCCGCCATGCGCAGGAAGGCGGAATTTGGGTCCGATGACCTGACATACGCATGGAGTCCGACTCGGGGGCCGATGTTCGATTCGATGACTTGCATTGTGGGTAAAGTCGGAAGTTGTGGTCTTTGACCCGATTCGATGACCAGACTTCGGCTGCTTGAGAATCGGACAAATAACTTATATAGGGGAGGTAGTGTTCTCGAGCATCCTCCCCCCGTGCCCGTTTATGTCGATTGATGCTGGTGCTCGACTGGTTGGAGCGCTCGGATGCAAAAATCTTGCACCAGGATTTATCGATTGTGATGGACACGGCAAGTCTCCTGATTGCTATGCAGGAGCTCATCGTGAATCTCTATGCGGCCTTGGTATGGACTCGACCTGCGGAATGGTTCGGCAATGGTAGTCGCTCCAACACGTCCTTGCAATGGCCACAGAGGTGATTCGACTAGAGCTCCAGTCTAGCTTTTGGGTTGCTTGGCGGACTGGTATAGCCGCGATCGAGTTCCGGCCATGAACGTTTTAGATAGCTCTTGGGCTTTCTGGGACGGAAGTCGGAAGTTTGGGCTGTTGTCCGATTTGATGACCATTCTTCGGATGTGTGAGAATCGGACAAATAACTTATATAGGGGACTGTGTTGTCTCACGCAGCCCCCTCCGTGCCCCTCTATCTCGACCGATGTTGGTGCTTGAAAGGGTTGGGATCGCTCGGATTTATAAACGTGCACCACCATTTGTCGAGTGTGAGGGACGCGGCAGGTCTCCTAAATGCTATACGGGCGCTCTCTGAGAATCTCTATCCGGCCTCGACACAGACTAGTCTTGCTGAATGGTTTGGCACTGGTAGTCGATCCAACACGTCGTTGTTGTGGCCGCCTAGGCGATTCGATTCGAGCCCCCGTCTAGCTTTTGGGTTGCTTGGCGGATTTTGCCCTATCCGCAAGTGAGCTCGGTCCCTAAACGTTCGAGAAACCCGATTGCTATGCGCCGACTCTCTTTCTTGCGAGCCTCCATCTAGCTTTTGGGTCTCTACGGAACGGAAGTCGGAATCTGGGACCGTTGTTTGATTCGACGAGGCAGACTACGGTTGTGCGAGAATCGGACAAATAACTTATATAGGGGAGGTGTTGACTGGAGCATTCTCCCCCGTGCCCCTCTAACTCGACCAATGCTGGCGCTCGAACGGTGGTAGCGCTCGGATTTTCGTTGAGCGCCAGCATTGGTCGATTTAGAGGGGCATGCGAGATTCCCGAATGCTATGCGAGGGCTCTAACGGAAATGTCTATTGGTTTCGGTATGGATGCAATTGCGAGTGGTTCGGCAAAGGTAGTCGTTCCGATGCGTCCATGTCGTGGCCAAATCGATAATTCGATTTGAGCCCTCGTATAGCATTTGGGTCTCTCGATGTGATTCCGCATTCCAGTCCCTTTGGGCACTGCTTGAGCCGCATCCCAGGGGGTTCCCTTCCCAATAATCTGCCTCGCAACCCGATTGCTATGCGGTGAGGCTCCTCGGCCGCCTCGGAACTATCTGTGTATCAGACGCATCGCGGGATAAGGGGTTGGCAACGGTAGTCGCCCCAAGCGCGTCCGATGCTTGGACCATTCCGAGGCGGCCCTGAAGCCTCTTCCGTCTAGCCGTTGGGTCCTTCTCGCCGCATCCCTTGCCTCGCACCCCGATTGCTATGCGGTGAGGCTCCTCGGCCGCCTTGGAACTATCTGTGTATCAGACGCATTGCGGGATAAGGGGTTGTCACTGGTAGTCGCCCCAAGCGCGTCCGATGCTTGGACCATTCCGAGGCGGCCCTGAAGCCTCTTCCGTCTAGCCGTTGGGTCCTTCTCGCCGCATCCCTCGACTCGCACCCCGATTGCTATGCGGTGAGGCTCCTCGGCCGCCTTGGAACTATCTGTGTATCGGACGCGTCGCGGGATAAGGGGTTGTCACTGGTAGTCGCCCCAAGCGCGTCCGATGCTTGGACCATTCCGAGGCGGCCCTGAAGCCTCTTCCGTCTAGCCGTTGGGTCCTTCTCGCCGCATCCCTCGCCTCGCACCCCGATTGCTATGCGGTGAGGCTCCTCGGCCGCCTTGGAACTATCTGTGTATCGGACGCGTCGCGGGATAAGGGGTTGTCACTGGTAGTCGCCCCAAGCGCGTGCGATGCATGGACCATTCCCAGGCGGCCCTGAAGCCTCTTCCGTCTAGCCGTTGGGTCCTTCTCGCCGCATCCCTCGCCTCGCACCCCGATTGCTATGCGGTGAGGCTCCTCGGCCGCCTTGGAACTATCTGTGTATCGGACGCGTCGCGGGATAAGGGGTTGTCACTGGTAGTCGCCCCAAGCGCGTCCGATGCTTGGACCATTCCGAGGCGGCCCTGAAGCCTCTTCCGTCTAGCCGTTGGGTCCTTCTCGCCGCATCCCTCGCCTCGCACCCCGATTGCTATGCGGTGAGGCTCCTCGGCCGCCTTGGAACTATCTGTGTATCGGACGCGTCGCGGGATAAGGGGTTGTCACTGGTAGTCGCCCCAAGCGCGTCCGATGCTTGGACCATTCCGAGGCGGCCCTGAAGCCTCTTCCGTCTAGCCGTTGGGTCCTTCTCGCCGCATCCCTCGCCTCGCACCCCGATTGCTATGCGGTGAGGCTCCTCGGCCGCCTTGGAACTATCTGTGTATCGGACGCGTCGCGGGATAAGGGGTTGTCACTGGTAGTCGCCCCAAGCGCGTCCGATGCTTGGACCATTCCGAGGCGGCCCTGAAGCCTCTTCCGTCTAGCCGTTGGGTCCTTCTCGCCGCATCCCTCGCCTCGCACCCCGATTGCTATGCGGTGAGGCTCCTCGGCCGCCTTGGAACTATCTGTGTATCGGACGCATCGCGGGATAAGGGGTTGTCACTGGTAGTCGCCCCAAGCGCGTCCGATGCTTGGACCATTCCGAGGCGGCCCTGAAGCCTCTTCCGTCTAGCCGTTGGGTCCTTCTCGCCGCATCCCTCGCCTCGCACCCCGATTGCTATGCGGTGAGGCTCCTCGGCCGCCTTGGAACTATCTGTGTATCGGACGCGTCGCGGGATAAGGGGTTGTCACTGGTAGTCGCCCCAAGCGCGTCCGATGCTTGGACCATTCCGAGGCGGCCCTGAAGCCTCTTCCGTCTAGCCGTTGGGTCCTTCTCGCCGCATCCCTCGCCTCGCACCCCGATTGCTATGCGGTGAGGCTCCTCGGCCGCCTTGGAACTATCTGTGTATCGGACGCGTCGCGGGATAAGGGGTTGTCACTGGTAGTCGCCCCAAGCGCGTCCGATGCTTGGACCATTCCGAGGCGGACCTGAAGCCTCTTCCGTCTAGCCGTTGGGTCCTTCTCGCCGCATCCCTCGCCTCGCACCCCGATTGCTATGCGGTGAGGCTCCTCGGCCGCCTTGGAACTATCTGTGTATCGGACGCGTCGCGGGATAAGGGGTTGTCACTGGTAGTCGCCCCAAGCGCGTCCGATGCTTGGACCATTCCGAGGCGGCCCTGAAGCCTCTTCCGTCTAGCCGTTGGGTCCTTCTTGCCGCATCCCTCGCCTCGCACCCCGATTGCTATGCGGTGAGGCTCCTCGGCCGCCTTGGAACTATCTGTGTATCGGACGCGTCGCGGGATAAGGGGTTGTCACTGGTAGTCGCCCCAAGCGCGTCCGATGCTTGGACCATTCCGAGGCGGCCCTGAAGCCTCTTCCGTCTAGCCGTTGGGTCCTTCTCGCCGCATCCCTCGCCTCGCACCCCGATTGCTATGCGGTGAGGCTCCTCGGCCGCCTTGGAACTATCTGTGTATCGGACGCATCGCGGGATAAGGGGTTGTCACTGGTAGTCGCCCCAAGCGCGTCCGATGCTTGGACCATTCCGAGGCGGCCCTGAAGCCTCTTCCGTCTAGCCGTTGGGTCCTTCTCGCCGCATCCCTCGCCTCGCACCCCGATTGCTATGCGGTGAGGCTCCTCGGCCGCCTTGGAACTATCTGTGTATCGGACGCGTCGCGGGATAAGGGGTTGTCACTGGTAGTCGCCCCAAGCGCGTCCGATGCTTGGACCATTCCGAGGCGGACCTGAAGCCTCTTCCGTCTAGCCGTTGGGTCCTTCTCGCCGCATCCCTCGCCTCGCACCCCGATTGCTATGCGGTGAGGCTCCTCGGCCGCCTTGGAACTATCTGTGTATCGGACGCGTCGCGGGATAAGGGGTTGTCACTGGTAGTCGCCCCAAGCGCGTCCGATGCTTGGACCATTCCGAGGCGGCCCTGAAGCCTCTGCCGTCTAGCCGTTGGGTCCTTCTCGCCGCATCCCTCGCCTCGCACCCCGATTGCTATGCGGTGAGGCTCCTCGGCCGCCTTGGAACTATCTGTGTATCGGACGCGTCGCGGGATAAGGGGTTGTCACTGGTAGTCGCCCCAAGCGCGTCCGATGCTTGGACCATTCCGAGGCGGACCTGAAGCCTCTTCCCTCTAGCCGTTGGGGCTTTCTCGCCGCATCCCTCGCCTCGCACCCCGATTGCTATTCGGTGAGGCTCCTCGGCCGCCTTGGAACTATCTGTGTATCGGACGCATCGCGGGATAAGGGGTTGGCAGTGGTAGTCGCCCCAAGCGCGTCCGATGCTTGGACCATTCCGAGGCGGCCCTGCAGCCTCTTCCGTCTAGCCGTTGGGGCCATCTCGCTGCATCCCCCACCTCGCACCACGATTGCTATGCGGTGAGGCTCCTTGGCCGCCTCGGAACTATCTGTGTATCGGACGCATCGCGGGATAAGGGGTTGTCACTGGTAGTCGCCCCAAGCCCGTCCGATGCTTGGACTATTCCGAGGCGGCCCTACAGCCTCTTCCGTCTAGCCGTTGGGGCCATCTCGCCGCATCCCCCAGCTCCTCGGCCGCCTCGGAACTATCTGTGTATCGGACGCATCGCGGGATAAGGGGTTGGCAGTGGTAGTCGCCCCAAGCGCGTTCGATGCTTGGACTATTCCGAGGCGGCCCCGCAGCCTCTTCCGTCTACCCTTTGGGGCCATCTCGCCGCATCCCTCGCCTCGCACCCCGATTGCTATGCGGTGAGGCTCCTCGGCCGCCTGGGAACTATCTTCGTATCGGATGCATCGCGGGATAAGGGGTTGTCACTGGTAGTCGCCCCAAGCGCGTCCGATGCTTGGACTATTCCGAGGCGGCCCTGTGGCCTCTTCCGTCTAGCCGTTGGGGCCATCTCGCCGCATCCCTCACCTCGCACCCCCATTGCTATGCGGTGAGGCTCCTCGGCCGCCTTGGAACTGTCTTCGTATCGGAAGCATCGCGGGATAAGGGGTTGTCACTGGTAGTCGCCCCAAGCGCGTCCGATGCTTGGACTATTCCGAGGCGGCCCTGCAGCCTCTTCCGTCTAGCCGTTGGGGCCATCTCGCCGCATCCCCCACCTCGCACCCGGATTGCTATGCGGTGAGGCTCCTCGGCCGCCTTGGAACTATCTTCGTATCGGACGCATCGCGGGATAAGGGGTTGTCACTGGTAGTCGCCCCAAGCGCGTCCGATGCTTGGACTATTCCGACGCGGCCCTGTGGCCTCTTCCGTCTAGCCGTTGGGGCCATCTCGCCGCATCCCCCACCTCGCACCCCGATTGCTATGCGGTGAGGCTCCTCGGCCGCCTTGGAACCATCTTCGTATCGGACGCATCGCGGGATGAGGGGTTGTCACTGGTAGTCGCCCCAAGCGCGTCCGATGCTTGGACCATTCCGAGGCGGCCCTGAAGCCTCTTCCGTCTAGCCGTTGGGGCCTTCCCGCCCCATCCCTCGCCTCGCACCCCCGATTGCTATGCGGTGAGGCTCCTCGGCCGCCTTGGAACCATCTGTGTATCGGACGCATCGCGGGATAAGGGGTTGGCACTGGTAGTCGCCCCAAGCGCGTCCGATGCTTGGAGCATTCCGAGGTGGCCCTGAAGCCTCTTCCGTCTAGCCGTTGGGGCCTTCCCGCCCCATCCCTCGCCTCGCACCCCGATTGATATGCGGTGAGGCTCCTCGGCCGCCTTGGAACTATCTGTGTATCGGACGCATCGCGGGATAAGGGGTTGGCACTGGTAGTCGTCCCAATCGCGTCCGATGCTTGGACCATTCCGAGGCGGCCCTGCAGCCTCTTCCGTTTAGCCGTCGGGGCCTTCCCGCCGCATCCCTCGCCTCGCATCCCGATTCCTATGCGGTGAGTCTTCTCGGCCGCCGCGGAACTATACCTGTTATTGCTACTGCATCCTTCGGCTGGTAACCTCCTCTGCCGCCTTGGAATGTTCTCTTTGTCGGACGCGTCGCGGGATAAGGGGTTGGCACTGGTAGTCGCCCCAAGCGCGCCCGATGCATAGACCGCTCCGAGTTGACCTTGCTTTCAGCCTCTCACATGCATAGACCTCTCTGAGTCGACCCTGCAGCCTCTCACGTTTAGCCTTTGGAATCTCGCCTCACAACATGATTGCTATCCTTGATGCATCCCTTGCCTCGAGCCCTGATTGCTTTCTTGGCTGCATCCCTCCTCTCCTCACAGCCCGGTTGTCATCACTGCTTCATCCGTCGCTTCATGCATTCTGGCTGCTGGGCCCTTCCCACCGCACACCTCGATTGCTATCTCTTCTGCATCACACACCCCGATTGCTATCTCTGCTACATCCCTCGGCTCTCACTTCTGCATCCTTCGCCTCCCACCTCGATTGCTATCAATGCTGCATCCGTAACCTCACACCCCGATTGCTATGCGGGGAGGCTCCTTGGCCGCCTTGGAAATTTCTGTGTGTCGGACGCACCGCGGGATAAGGGGTTGGCACTGGTAGTCGCCCCAAGTGCGCCCGATTCTTAGACCGCTTCGAGGTGACCTCGTAGCCTCTTTCGTCCAGGCTTCCTGCCTTCAACGCCCTTTTTACACCTCGATTGCTATGCGCGGGCTCGTTGGCGTCTATCACCTCTCTGCGAAGAGTGGCACGATGATTGTTGGGGTAAATCGTAGCAGTCCGATCTCTGGCCTTGGGCCATTGTGAGGGCTGATCGATTTCCTGTGCGCATCTCGTGTTCGCCCAGTAACAGACTCGACGACTTGTAATCGGTCTTGTTCCCGATTGTTCCTGGAGGTAGTCTTCGGAACTCTTGGATTTGACCTGTCACTCGAACTGTCCTCTTCCGAGGATGCTTGTGTGTGTGTGCTTGTGCCATTTCCTTGGCGGTATTAACGAGATATTAAAGAGCGGAGTGAGCGCCTCGCCCAGCTATGTTTGGGGCTCTCACTCCCTTACCCGGTGTGCGACCGCTTTGCACGTAGGTTGCGGAGCATCGCGACTCTTTCGATGTTTGGCGGTTGTCTTCCGGTGATGCGTTGGTCCCGAAGTGCACGTTACTAGCATTTCTGCCATTGTTCTCGATCTTTGGCACGTTCCTTCGTTGCAATTGGATATATATCTCCGTTTATACGCGCAGGCTTCTCCCGCCTATTCAGCGCTGTCCCACTCTCAGCACTCTCGTGGTCTCCTTGGCTTCTCTCTCCCGTGAGCGAGCTCTCTTCTCGAGTCTTTTCCATGTCCCATGGAGGTTGCCTTGCGAAATTCGGGCACACAAACGTGACCGGATAAGAGCGGAATTGCCTATGAGGAGAAGCTCACCTTAGGGAGCAGCAATGCCGAGTGTTTCGACAGAGGG
>NW_026729173.1:80000-105000 GCF_030272615.1 Cryptomeria japonica
GCACCTTCGCCAGGGTGGGCGCCTTGGTGCGCACACCTTGGCTGGGCTGCGCACCCGGGCGCGCACACCTTGGCACCCGCGTTTCCTTCATTTTAAATTTTTTTTTTTTACAATCTCTCAAGTGGGAAATTCTATAATCTCAACTTTTTTTGCCTTTTCAGGAAACTTTTGAATGGAGCGCATCATTGGTGCGCTCCGAAGTGTGCTCCAAGGTGCGCACCTCTGGTGTGCTCCAAAGCTCTCTCTAGCTGCGTGCACCTGCCCCGGCCGCGCACCCGGCCCCGCCCAGCTTCGCTCACCTGTCCCGGGCGTCTGGTGCGGAACCTTAGAGTAAGAAACATCACCGTGCACCTTGGCCAACGTGCGCGACTCGACCGAGCGCGCACTGGCCGAGGTGCACACCGATTTCACCTGGGTGCGCGCGCAGCACCTCGGGCGCACCGGGGTGCGCGCACAACGCCCGGGTTGCACCGTGGCCTGTGTGCTCGGGGCGCCTCGGGTGCGCGCTCGGTGTCGCCCCCGCGCGCGCGGTAGTGCGGGCAGCGCACCCCGGCCCGGCCCGGCCCCGACGAGAACGCAAACGGGCAAAAGGTTTATTCAAATAGCATTGCGACGCCCGGCGAAAAACTAAAAAAGGGTGCAACACCGGGACTTCCCGGGAGGTCACCCATCCCAGTACTACTCCGGCCCAAGCGCGCTTAACTGCGGAGTTCTGATGGGATCCGGTGCACTAACGCTGGTATGATCGCACCCGTTATGAGCTTGTCGCAGTGTGTACTTAGCAAACCGCGACCCACGTGCGAATCCACCCCGGCCACCCACCCCCGTCGAGGTGCACACCCTCCCTCGCGAAGTGCGCCCCGTTCGCCAAGTGTGAGCCCTGCCCGGGTGCGCGCACCTTGCTAGGGCGTCGGGTGTGCACCCGGCCCGGCCTACGTGCGTGCACCTGGACGGGGCGTCGTGTGCGTGCAGTGTCCCGTCTGCAACGCGGTGCCCACACACCACCTCGGGCGCAACGACCTGCGCTCACATGTGGGCCGAGTGCACCTTGGTGCATGTTCGGGGCGCCTCGGGTGCACGCTCGATCTTGCCCCGGTGCACCAAGGCGCTCGGTTTGCCCCGGGTGCGCACTTGGTGCAAGGTGGGCACCCAAAATAGGGATCAAGCACCAAAACACAAGTTTCGGGATGCAAAATGGGACCCAAGGACCACAAATGCGTTCCAAGACCCATGATGGGTCCACGAGAACAAAAATGTGTTCCGAGACTTAATAAACAAATATTGGGTTTTAGGAGAAGAAACATGCTCTGATGCCCAAAACGAGAATCGACCCCGAAAAGGCCACAGGCCAAAAGTGGGATGCGAGACAAAAAAAAATGGGACCCGAGGACCAAAATTGGGTTCCCAGGTCGAAGACAGGGCAACCGGACAAGAAACGACCTCTAAGGCTCGAAATGAGTCCCGACGACTAAAACTTGACAAGAAGCACCCATCAGGCACCCAACTCGACACCCATGGGATGCCGACCCACCCGGGCTTCCACCTAGCACACCTTGGCACCCACCCACCCTCGCACCCAACCTCGCACCCAACTTAGCACCTTTGAACCCACATTGGCACTCACCCTGACCCTGGCACCTTGGAACCCACATTGGCACTCACCTTGACCCTGGCACCCACCTTTGCACTCACCTTGGGACCCACCCTGGCTCCCACCTCGGCACCCACCCAGACACCCACCTTGGTTCCTTGGCACCCACCTTGGATCCTTGGCACCCACCCCGACACCCACCTTGGCACGCAACTTGGCTACTTGCCACCCACCTTGGCTCCTTGACGCCCACCCCGACAACCACCCCGTGACCTACCCTGGCTAGGGTTGGTGCACACCCACCCTGGTGCCCACCTTGGCACCCACCCCATGACCCACCTTGGCACGCACCTTAGTACCACCGCCCGTGACCCACCTTGGCCAGGGTGGGTGCCTTGGTGCGCACAACTTGCCTGGGCTGCACACCAGGGCGGGCTCAAGATGGCACCCGCGTTCCGTTTTTTTCACTATCTTTCAAAACGGAAATTTTAAAATCTCGTTTTTTTTTTTTTTTTGCCTTTTCTGGAAATTAGTGAAGGCAGCGCATCAAAGGTGCGCAATGCTGGTGCGAACCCGGGAGCGCTCCGATGTGTGCTCCAAGGTGCGGCGTGCACGAAGTCCGAGCCCCGGCTTGCCCCGGGTGCGCACCTCGCGTGCACCTTCGCCGGGGTGAGCACCTTGGCTGGGTTGCGCGCCCTGGTGCGCACCAAGGAGCGCTCTGAAGTGTGCTCCAAGGTGCGGCGTGCACGAAGTCGGAGCTCGGTTTTGCCCCGGGTGTGCACCTCGGGTGCGCACCTCGCGTGCACCTTCGCTGCGGTGGGCACCTTGGCTGGGTTGCGCGCCTTGGTGGGCACCATGCAGTGCACGAAGTCGGAGGCCCGGTTTGCCCCCGGGCGCGCACCTCCGCCAGGGTGGGCACCTTGGTGCGCACAACTTGCCTGGGCTGCGCACCAGGAAGGGCTCAAGATGGCACCCGCGTTCCGTTTTTTTCACTATCTTTCAGAACGGAAATTTTAAAATATCGTTTTTTTTTGCCTTTTCTGGAAATTAGTGAAGGCAGCGCATCAAAGGTGCGCAACGCTGGTGCGAACCTGGGGAGCGCTCCGATGTGTGCTCCAAGGTGCGGCGTGCACGAAGTCGGAGCCCGGTTTGCCCCGGGTGCGCCCTGGTGGGCACCATGGTGCGCACCAAGGAGCGCTGCCGAAGTGTGCTCCAAGGTGCGGCCTGCACGAAGTCGGAGCCCCGGTTTGCCCCGGGCGTGCACCGCGGGTGGGCACCTTGGTGCGCATGCCTTGCCTGGGCTGCGCACCAGGGCGGGCTCAAGATGGCACCCGCGTTCCGTTTTTTTCACTATCTTTCAAAACGGAAATTTTAAATCTCATTTTTTTTTGCCTTTTCTGGAAATTAGTGAAGGCAGCGCATCAAAGGTGCGCACCTCGCTGCCCACCACGGTGCGCAACGCCGGTGGGCACCCGGGAGTGCTTCGAAGTGTGCTCCAAGGTGCTGCGTGCACGTTGTCGGAGCCCGGTTTGCCCCGGGTGCGCACCTCGCGTGCACCTTCGTCGGGGTGGGCACCTTGGCTGGGTTTGCCCCGGCTGCGCTCCGAAGCGGGGTTATTGGAGCGCCGCCTCTTTTTTTGTCGGAGCGTTTGGTGGGGTTTCTCGCATTGGCTCTTCCCAGGCCCGGTTGCCACCCTGGCGCGCACGAAGTCGGAAGTAGGGTTAATTGCCCGGGTGCGCACCTTTGCCAGGGTGGGCACCTTACCTGGGCTGTGCACCAGGGCGGGCTCAAGATGGCACCCGCGTTCCGTTTTTTTCACTATCTTTCAAACGGAAATTTTAAAATCTCCTCTTTTTTTTGCCTTTTCTGGAAATTAGTGAAGGCAGCGCATCAAAGGTGCGCACCTCGCTGCCCACCTTGGTGTGCTCTGAGGTGCGCACCCGGGAGCGCTACGAAGTGTGCTCCAAGGTGCGGCGTGCACGTTGTCGGAGCCCGGTTTGCCCCGGGTGCGCACCTCGCCTGCACCTTGGCCGGGGTGGGCACCCTGGCTGGGGTTTGCCCAGGGTGCGCTCCGAAGCGGGGTTACTGGAGCGCCCCCTCTTTTTTTGTCAGAGCGTTTGGTGGGGTTTCTCGCATTGGCTCTTCCCAGGCCCGGTTGTTGGGTGCGCTCCCCCCCTGGCGCGCGCGCGAAGTTGGAAGTTGGGTTAATTGCCCGGAGCGCGCACCTTCGCCAGGGTGGGCACCTTGGTGCGCACACCTTGGCTGGGCTGCGCACCAGGGCGGGCTCAAGATGGCACCAGCATTCCCTTTTTCTCACTATCTTTCAAAACGGAAATTTTAAAATCTCGTTTTTTTTTGCCTTTTATGGAATTAGTGAAGGCATCGCATCAAAGGTGCGCACCCTCGCTGCCCACCTTGGTGTGCTCCGAGGTGCCCACCACGGTGCGCTCCGAGGTGCCCACCACGGTGCGCAACGCCGGTGCGAACCCGGGAGCGCCCCGATGTGTGCTCCAAGGTGCGGCGTGCACGAAGCCGGACCCCGGTTTGCCCCGGGTGCGCACCCTCGCGTGCACCTTGGTGCGCACACCTTGGCTGGGTTGCGCGGCCTGGTGGGCACCATGGTGCGCACCAAGGAGCGCTCCGAAGTGTGCTCCAAGGTGCGGCGTGCACGAAGTCCTAGCCCGGTTTGCCCCGGGTGCGCACCTTCGCCGCGGTGGGCACCATGGCGTGCACGAAGTCGGAGCCCACGGTTTTGCCCCGGGTGCGCACCTCGCGTGCACCTTCGCCGGGGTGGGCACCTCGGCTGGGTTGCGCGCCCTGGTGCGCACCAAGGAGCGCTCCGAAGTGTGCTCCAAGGTGCGGCGTGCACGAAGTCGGAGCCCGGTTTGCCCCGGGTGCGCACCTTCGCCGCGGTGGGCACCCTGGTGCGCACCATGGCGTGCACGAAGTCGGAGCCCCGGTTTGCCCCGGGTGCGCACACCTCGCGTGCACCTTCGGTGGGGTTGCGCGCCCTGGTGCGCACCAAGGAGCGCTCCGAAGTGTGCTCCAAGGTGCGGCGTGCACGAAGTCGGAGCCCGGTTTGCCCCGGGTGCGCACCCTCGCGTGCACCTTCGGCGGGGTTGCGCGCCCTGGTGGGCACCATGGTGCGCACCAAGGAGCGCTCCGAAGTGTGCTCCAAGGTGCGGCGTGCACGAAGTCGGAGCCCGGTTTGCCCCGGGTGCGCACCTCGCGTGCACCTTCGCCGCGGTGGGCACCATGGCGTGCACGAAGTCGGAGCCCGGTTTGCCCCGGGTGCGCACCTCGCGTGCACCTTCGCCGGGGTGGGCACCTCGGCTGGGTTGCGCGCCCTGGTGCGCACCAAGGAGCGCTCCGAAGTGTGCTCCAAGGTGCGGCGTGCACGAAGTCGGAGCCCGGTTTGCCCCGGGTGCGCACCTCGCGTGCACCTTCGCCGCGGTGGGCACCATGGCGTGCACGAAGTCGGAGCCCGGTTTGCCCCGGGTGCGCACCCCGCGTGCACCTTCGCCGGGGTGGGCACCTCGGCTGGGTTGCGCGCCCTGGTGCGCACCAAGGAGCGCTCCGAAGTGTGCTCCAAGGTGCGGCGTGCACGAAGTCGGAGCCCGGTTTGCCCCGGGGTGCGCACCTCGCGTGCACCTTCGCCGCGGTGGGCACCTTGGCTGGGTTGGGCACCATTGAGCGCTCCGAAGTGTGCTCCAAGGTGCGCACCATGGCCCCTCCAAGGTGCGCAGCATGGCGTGCACGAAGTCGGAGCCCGGTTTTGCCCCGTGTGCGCACCTCGCGTGCACCTTCGCCAGGGTGGGCACCTCGGTGCGCACACCTTCTCAATGTTTTTCTTGCCTTTTCTGGAAATTGGTGAAGGCAGCGCATCAAAGGTGCGCACCTCGGTGTGCTCCGAGGTGCGAACCCGAGAGCGCTCCGAGGTGCCCACGAAGTCGAAAGTCGGGTTAATTGCATTGTTTTCCCCGGGTGCGCTCCGAGGTGCGCAACATCGGTGCGCACCAAGGAGGGCTCCGAAGTGTGCTCCAAGGTGCGCACGATTCGGAGCTCGGTTTGCCCGGGGTGCGCACACCTTGGCTGGGTTGCGCACCCCTTTGTGCGCTCCAAGGGTGCGCACGAAGTCGGAGCTCGGTTTGCCCCGGGTGCGCACCTTCGCCAGGGTGCGCACCTTGATGCGCACGCCTTGGCTGGGCTGCGCACCTTGGTGGGCGCCATGGTGCGCACCTTTCGTGCGCTCCAAGGTGCGCACGAAGTCGGAGCTCGGTTTGCCCCGGGTGCGCACCTTGGTGGGCGCCATGGTGCACTCCGAGGTGCCCAAGATTGGTGCGCACCAAGGAGCGCTCCGAAGTGCGCTCCAAGGTGCGCAGGTGCGCGCGAAGTCGAAAGTTGGGTTAATTGTCCGGTTTGCCTCGGGTGCGCACCTTGCGTGCACCTTCGCCAGGGTGGGCGCCTTGGTGCGCACACCTTGGCTGGGCTGCGCACCCGGGCGCGCACACCTTGGCACCCGCGTTTCCTTCATTTTAAATTTTTTTTTTTACAATCTCTCAAGTGGGAAATTCTATAATCTCAACTTTTTTTGCCTTTTCAGGAAACTTTTGAATGGAGCGCATCATTGGTGCGCTCCGAAGTGTGCTCCAAGGTGCGCACCTCTGGTGTGCTCCAAAGCTCTCTCCAGCTGCGTGCACCTGCCCCGGCCGCGCACCCGGCCCCGCCCAGCTTCGCTCACCTGTCCCGGGCGTCTGGTGCGGAACCTTAGAGTAAGAAACATCACCGTGCACCTTGGCCAACGTGCGCGACTCGACCCGAGCGCGCACTGGCCGAGGTGCACACCGATTTCACCTGGGTGCGCGCGCAGCACCTCGGGCGCACCGGGGTGCGCGCACAACGCCCGGGTTGCACCGTGGCCTGTGTGCTCGGGGCGCCTCGGGTGCGCGCTCGGTGTCGCCCCCGCGCGCGCGGTAGTGCGGGCAGCGCACCCCGGCCCGGCCCGGCCCCGACGAGAACGCAAACGGGCAAAAGGTTTATTCAAATAGCATTGCGACGCCCGGCGAAAAACTAAGAAAGGGTGCAACACCGGGACTTCCCGGGAGGTCACCCATCCCAGTACTACTCCGGCCCAAGCGCGCTTAACTGCGGAGTTCTGATGGGATCCGGTGCACTAACGCTGGTATGATCGCACCCGTTATGAGCTTGTCGCAGTGTGTACTTAGCAAACCGCGACCCACGTGCGAATCCACCCCGGCCACCCACCCCCGTCGAGGTGCACACCCTCCCTCGCGAAGTGCGCCCCGTTCGCCAAGTGTGAGCCCTGCCCGGGTGCGCGCACCTTGCTAGGGCGTCGGGTGTGCACCCGGCCCGGCCTACGTGCGTGCACCTGGACGGGGCGTCGTGTGCGTGCAGTGTCCCGTCTGCAACGCGGTGCCCACACACCACCTCGGGCGCAACGACCTGCGCTCACATGTGGGCCGAGTGCACCTTGGTGCATGTTCGGGGCGCCTCGGGTGCACGCTCGATCTTGCCCCGGTGCACCAAGGCGCTCGGTTTGCCCCGGGTGCGCACTTGGTGCAAGGTGGGCACCCAAAATAGGGATCAAGCACCAAAACACAAGTTTCGGGATGCAAAATGGGACCCAAGGACCACAAATGCGTTCCAAGACCCATGATGGGTCCACGAGAACAAAAATGTGTTCCGAGACTTAATAAACAAATATTGGGTTTTAGGAGAAGAAACATGCTCTGATGCCCAAAACGAGAATCGACCCCGAAAAGGCCACAGGCCAAAAGTGGGATGCGAGACAAAAAAAAATGGGACCCGAGGACCAAAATTGGGTTCCCAGGTCGAAGACAGGGCAACCGGACAAGAAACGACCTCTAAGGCTCGAAATGAGTCCCGACGACTAAAACTTGACAAGAAGCACCCATCAGGCACCCAACTCGACACCCATGGGATGCCGACCCACCCGGGCTTCCACCTAGCACACCTTGGCACCCACCCACCCTCGCACCCAACCTCGCACCCAACTTAGCACCTTTGAACCCACATTGGCACTCACCCTGACCCTGGCACCTTGGAACCCACATTGGCACTCACCTTGACCCTGGCACCCACCTTTGCACTCACCTTGGGACCCACCCTGGCTCCCACCTCGGCACCCACCCAGACACCCACCTTGGTTCCTTGGCACCCACCTTGGATCCTTGGCACCCACCCCGACACCCACCTTGGCACGCAACTTGGCTACTTGCCACCCACCTTGGCTCCTTGACGCCCACCCCGACAACCACCCCGTGACCTACCCTGGCTAGGGTTGGTGCACACCCACCCTGGTGCCCACCTTGGCACCCACCCCATGACCCACCTTGGCACGCACCTTAGTACCCACCCCGTTACCCACCCTAGGACCCACCCCGTGACCCACCTTGGCCAGGGTGGGTGCCTTGGTGCGCACAACTTGCCTGGGCTGCACACCAGGGCGGGCTCAAGATGGCACCCGCGTTCCGTTTTTTTCACTATCTTTCAAAACGGAAATTTTAAAATCTCGTTTTTTTTTTTTTTTTTGCCTTTTCTGGAAATTAGTGAAGGCAGCGCATCAAAGGTGCGCAATGCTGGTGCGAACCCGGGAGCGCTCCGATGTGTGCTCCAAGGTGCGGCGTGCACGAAGTCCGAGCCCGGCTTGCCCCGGGTGCGCACCTCGCGTGCACCTTCGCCGGGGTGAGCACCTTGGCTGGGTTGCGCGCCCTGGTGCGCACCAAGGAGCGCTCTGAAGTGTGCTCCAAGGTGCGGCGTGCACGAAGTCGGAGCTCGGTTTGCCCCGGGTGTGCACCTCGGGTGCGCACCTCGCGTGCACCTTCGCTGCGGTGGGCACCTTGGCTGGGTTGCGCGCCTTGGTGGGCACCATGCAGTGCACGAAGTCGGAGCCCGGTTTGCCCCGGGCGCGCACCTCCGCCAGGGTGGGCACCTTGGTGCGCACAACTTGCCTGGGCTGCGCACCAGGAAGGGCTCAAGATGGCACCCGCGTTCCGTTTTTTTCACTATCTTTCAGAACGGAAATTTTAAAATATCGTTTTTTTTTGCCTTTTCTGGAAATTAGTGAAGGCAGCGCATCAAAGGTGCGCAACGCTGGTGCGAACCTGGGAGCGCTCCGATGTGTGCTCCAAGGTGCGGCGTGCACGAAGTCGGAGCCCGGTTTGCCCCGGGTGCGCCCTGGTGGGCACCATGGTGCGCACCAAGGAGCGCTCCGAAGTGTGCTCCAAGGTGCGGCCTGCACGAAGTCGGAGCCCGGTTTGCCCCGGGCGTGCACCGCGGGTGGGCACCTTGGTGCGCATGCCTTGCCTGGGCTGCGCACCAGGGCGGGCTCAAGATGGCACCCGCGTTCCGTTTTTTTCACTATCTTTCAAAACGGAAATTTTAAAATCTCATTTTTTTTTGCCTTTTCTGGAAATTAGTGAAGGCAGCGCATCAAAGGTGCGCACCTCGCTGCCCACCACGGTGCGCAACGCCGGTGGGCACCCGGGAGTGCTTCGAAGTGTGCTCCAAGGTGCTGCGTGCACGTTGTCGGAGCCCGGTTTGCCCCGGGTGCGCACCTCGCGTGCACCTTCGTCGGGGTGGGCACCTTGGCTGGGTTTGCCCCGGCTGCGCTCCGAAGCGGGGTTATTGGAGCGCCGCCTCTTTTTTTGTCGGAGCGTTTGGTGGGGTTTCTCGCATTGGCTCTTCCCAGGCCCGGTTGCCACCCTGGCGCGCACGAAGTCGGAAGTAGGGTTAATTGCCCGGGTGCGCACCTTTGCCAGGGTGGGCACCTTACCTGGGCTGTGCACCCGGGCGGGCTCAAGATGGCACCCGCGTTCCGTTTTTTTCACTATCTTTCAAAACGGAAATTTTAAAATCTCCTCTTTTTTTTGCCTTTTCTGGAAATTAGTGAAGGCAGCGCATCAAAGGTGCGCACCTCGCTGCCCACCTTGGTGTGCTCTGAGGTGCGCACCCGGGAGCGCTACGAAGTGTGCTCCAAGGTGCGGCGTGCACGTTGTCGGAGCCCGGTTTGCCCCGGGTGCGCACCTCGCCTGCACCTTGGCCGGGGTGGGCACCCTGGCTGGGTTTGCCCAGGGTGCGCTCCGAAGCGGGGTTACTGGAGCGCCCCCTCTTTTTTTGTCAGAGCGTTTGGTGGGGTTTCTCGCATTGGCTCTTCCCAGGCCCGGTTGTTGGGTGCGCTCCCACCCTGGCGCGCGCGAAGTTGGAAGTTGGGTTAATTGCCCGGGCGCGCACCTTCGCCAGGGTGGGCACCTTGGTGCGCACACCTTGGCTGGGCTGCGCACCAGGGCGGGCTCAAGATGGCACCAGCATTCCCTTTTTCTCACTATCTTTCAAAACGGAAATTTTAAAATCTCGTTTTCTTTTGCCTTTTATGGAAATTAGTGAAGGCATCGCATCAAAGGTGCGCACCTCGCTGCCCACCTTGGTGTGCTCCGAGGTGCCCACCACGGTGCGCTCCGAGGTGCCCACCACGGTGCGCAACGCCGGTGCGAACCCGGGAGCGCCCCGATGTGTGCTCCAAGGTGCGGCGTGCACGAAGCCGGACCCCGGTTTGCCCCGGGTGCGCACCTCGCGTGCACCTTGGTGCGCACACCTTGGCTGGGTTGCGCGGCCTGGTGGGCACCATGGTGCGCACCAAGGAGCGCTCCGAAGTGTGCTCCAAGGTGCGGCGTGCACGAAGTCCTAGCCCGGTTTGCCCCGGGTGCGCACCTTCGCCGCGGTGGGCACCATGGCGTGCACGAAGTCGGAGCCCGGTTTGCCCCGGGTGCGCACCTCGCGTGCACCTTCGCCGGGGTGGGCACCTCGGCTGGGTTGCGCGCCCTGGTGCGCACCAAGGAGCGCTCCGAAGTGTGCTCCAAGGTGCGGCGTGCACGAAGTCGGAGCCCGGTTTGCCCCAGGTGCGCACCTTCGCCGCGGTGGGCACCCTGGTGCGCACCATGGCGTGCACGAAGTCGGAGCCCGGTTTGCCCCGGGTGCGCACCTCGCGTGCACCTTCGGCGGGGTTGCGCGCCCTGGTGCGCACCAAGGAGCGCTCCGAAGTGTGCTCCAAGGTGCGGCGTGCACGAAGTCGGAGCCCGGTTTGCCCCGGGTGCGCACCTCGCGTGCACCTTCGGCGGGGTTGCGCGCCCTGGTGGGCACCATGGTGCGCACCAAGGAGCGCTCCGAAGTGTGCTCCAAGGTGCGGCGTGCACGAAGTCGGAGCCCGGTTTGCCCCGGGTGCGCACCTCGCGTGCACCTTCGCCGCGGTGGGCACCATGGCGTGCACGAAGTCGGAGCCCGGTTTGCCCCGGGTGCGCACCTCGCGTGCACCTTCGCCGGGGTGGGCACCTCGGCTGGGTTGCGCGCCCTGGTGCGCACCAAGGAGCGCTCCGAAGTGTGCTCCAAGGTGCGGCGTGCACGAAGTCGGAGCCCAGTTTGCCCTGGGTGCGCACCTCGCGTGCACCTTCGCCGCGGTGGGCACCATGGCGTGCACGAAGTCGGAGCCCGGTTTGCCTCGGGTGCGCACCCCGCGTGCACCTTCACCGGGGTGGGCACCTCGGCTGGGTTGCGCGCCCTGGTGCGCACCAAGGAGCGCTCCGAAGTGTGCTCCAAGGTGCGGCGTGCACGAAGTCGGAGCCCGGTTTGCCCCGGGTGCGCACCTCGCGTGCACCTTCGCCGCGGTGGGCACCTTGGCTGGGTTGGGCACCATTGAGCGCTCCGAAGTGTGCTCCAAGGTGCGCACCATGGCCCTCCAAGGTGCGCAGCATGGCGTGCACGAAGTCGGAGCCCGGTTTGCCCCGGGTGCGCACCTCGCGTGCACCTTCGCCAGGGTGGGCACCTCGGTGCGCACACCTTCTCAATGTTTTCTTGCCTTTTCTGGAAATTGGTGAAGGTAGCGCATCAAAGGTGCGCACCTCGGTGTGCTCCGAGGTGCGAACCCGAGAGCGCTCCGAGGTGCCCACGAAGTCGAAAGTCGGGTTAATTGCATTGTTTTCCCCGGGTGCGCTCCGAGGTGCGCAACATCGGTGCGCACCAAGGAGGGCTCCGAAGTGTGCTCCAAGGTGCGCACGATTCGGAGCTCGGTTTGCCCGGGGTGCGCACACCTTGGCTGGGTTGCGCACCCTTTGTGCGCTCCAAGGTGCGCACGAAGTCGGAGCTCGGTTTGCCCCGGGTGCGCACCTTCGCCAGGGTGCGCACCTTGATGCGCACGCCTTGGCTGGGCTGCGCACCTTGGTGGGCGCCATGGTGCGCACCTTTCGTGCGCTCCAAGGTGCGCACGAAGTCGGAGCTCGGTTTGCCCCGGGTGCGCACCTTGGTGGGCGCCATGGTGCACTCCGAGGTGCCCAAGATTGGTGCGCACCAAGGAGCGCTCCGAAGTGCGCTCCAAGGTGCGCAGGTGCGCGCGAAGTCGAAAGTTGGGTTAATTGTCCGGTTTGCCTCGCGTGCGCACCTTGCGTGCACCTTCGCCAGGGTGGGCGCCTTGGTGCGCACACCTTGGCTGGGCTGCGCACCCGGGCGCGCACACCTTGGCACCCGCGTTTCCTTCATTTTAAATTTTTTTTTTTTACAATCTCTCAAGTGGGAAATTCTATAATCTCAACTTTTTTTGCCTTTTCAGGAAACTTTTGAATGGAGCGCATCATTGGTGCGCTCCGAAGTGTGCTCCAAGGTGCGCACCTCTGGTGTGCTCCAAAGCTCTCTCCAGCTGCGTGCACCTGCCCCGGCCGCGCACCCGGCCCCGCCCAGCTTCGCTCACCTGTCCCGGGCGTCTGGTGCGGAACCTTAGAGTAAGAAACATCACCGTGCACCTTGGCCAACGTGCGCGACTCGACCGAGCGCGCACTGGCCGAGGTGCACACCGATTTCACCTGGGTGCGCGCGCAGCACCTCGGGCGCACCGGGGTGCGCGCACAACGCCCGGGTTGCACCGTGGCCTGTGTGCTCGGGGCGCCTCGGGTGCGCGCTCGGTGTCGCCCCCGCGCGCGCGGTAGTGCGGGCAGCGCACCCCGGCCCGGCCCGGCCCCGACGAGAACGCAAACGGGCAAAAGGTTTATTCAAATAGCATTGCGACGCCCGGCGAAAAACTAAGAAAGGGTGCAACACCGGGACTTCCCGGGAGGTCACCCATCCTAGTACTACTCCGGCCCAAGCGCGCTTAACTGCGGAGTTCTGATGGGATCCGGTGCACTAACGCTGGTATGATCGCACCCGTTATGAGCTTGTCGCAGTGTGTACTTAGCAAACCGCGACCCACGTGCGAATCCACCCCGGCCACCCACCCCCGTCGAGGTGCACACCCTCCCTCGCGAAGTGCGCCCCGTTCGCCAAGTGTGAGCCCTGCCCGGGTGCGCGCACCTTGCTAGGGCGTCGGGTGTGCACCCGGCCCGGCCTACGTGCGTGCACCTGGACGGGGCGTCGTGTGCGTGCAGTGTCCCGTCTGCAACGCGGTGCCCACACACCACCTCGGGCGCAACGACCTGCGCTCACATGTGGGCCGAGTGCACCTTGGTGCATGTTCGGGGCGCCTCGGGTGCACGCTCGATCTTGCCCCGGTGCACCAAGGCGCTCGGTTTGCCCCGGGTGCGCACTTGGTGCAAGGTGGGCACCCAAAATAGGGATCAAGCACCAAAACACAAGTTTCGGGATGCAAAATGGGACCCAAGGACCACAAATGCGTTCCAAGACCCATGATGGGTCCACGAGAACAAAAATGTGTTCCGAGACTTAATAAACAAATATTGGGTTTTAGGAGAAGAAACATGCTCTGATGCCCAAAACGAGAATCGACCCCGAAAAGGCCACAGGCCAAAAGTGGGATGCGAGACAAAAAAAAATGGGACCCGAGGACCAAAATTGGGTTCCCAGGTCGAAGACAGGGCAACCGGACAAGAAACGACCTCTAAGGCTCGAAATGAGTCCCGACGACTAAAACTTGACAAGAAGCACCCATCAGGCACCCAACTCGACACCCATGGGATGCCGACCCACCCGGGCTTCCACCTAGCACACCTTGGCACCCACCCACCCTCGCACCCAACCTCGCACCCAACTTAGCACCTTTGAACCCACATTGGCACTCACCCTGACCCTGGCACCTTGGAACCCACATTGGCACTCACCTTGACCCTGGCACCCACCTTTGCACTCACCTTGGGACCCACCCTGGCTCCCACCTCGGCACCCACCCAGACACCCACCTTGGTTCCTTGGCACCCACCTTGGATCCTTGGCACCCACCCCGACACCCACCTTGGCACGCAACTTGGCTACTTGCCACCCACCTTGGCTCCTTGACGCCCACCCCGACAACCACCCCGTGACCTACCCTGGCTAGGGTTGGTGCACACCCACCCTGGTGCCCACCTTGGCACCCACCCCATGACCCACCTTGGCACGCACCTTAGTACCCACCCTGTTACCCACCCTAGGACCCACCCCGTGACCCACCTTGGCCAGGGTGGGTGCACCCACCCTGGTGCCCACCTTGGCACCCACCCATCCTAGCACCCAGCCTGTGACCGGGCTTGGAACCCAACCTTGCACCCGTCTTGGCCAGTGTGGGTGCGCACCCATCCTGGCACCCACGTTGTGACACACCCTTTAACCCACGCACCCTAGCAGCCACGTTGGCACCCACCTTGGAACACAACCTAGCAACTTGGCACCCACCCCGTGACCCACCTTGGCATCCACCATAGCAGTCGCCCACTTGGCACCCACCTTGGAACCCAAGTTGGCACCCACCTCGGCACCCACCTTGACACTTGTGGACCCACCTTGCCACTCACCCTAGCATCGACCCATCCTAGCACCCACCCTGGCACCTTTGCACCCTAGCACTCACCCATCCTAGCACCTAACCTGTGACCCACCTTGACACTCACCCTCGCACCCACCTTGGAACCCAACCTAGCACCCACCCACCCTGACACCAACCCTAGCACCTACCCACCCTTGCACCCACCCTGTGACCCATCTTGGCACCCACCCATCCTACCACTCAACCTATCACCCACCTTCTCACCCACCTTGGCATCCACCTTAGCACCCACCCACACTGGCACCTTGGCACCCACCTCGGGCAAGGTGGGTGCACACCCACCCTGACACCCAATTTAGAACCAACCGAGCATGTTACCCACCTTGGCACCCACATTGCAGCCCACCCTAGTACCCACCCTATGACCCACATTGGCATCCACACCCTAGCACCCAGGCACCTCGACACCCGCCTTGACACGCACCCTAGCACTAAACCTGTGACCCACCTTGGAACTCACCCTAGAACCCACCCACCCTGTGAACCACCTTGGCATCCACCTTAGCACCCACCCACCTTGGCACCCACTCTAGCACTCACCCATCCTAACACCCAACTTGTTACCCACCTTGGCACCCGCCCTCGCGTCCACCTTGAAACCCACCCTAGCACCCACCCACGCAGGAGCCCACCTTGGCACCCAACCTAACACCCACGCATCCTGGCACCCAACTTGTGACCCACCTTGGAACCCACCCTAGTACCCACCTTTGAACCCACTATATCACCAACCCACCTTGGCACCCACCCTATGACCCTCTTTGGAATCCACCCTAGCACGCACCCACCCTGGCACCCACCATGGAGCGCACCCTAGCACCCACCCACCTCGGCACGCACCTCAACACCCACCTTGGTGTGCGCACTGCGCCAACCTCTCAAAGACCCTATGTGGTGCGCTCCAAAGTGTACACCTTTGGTGCGCTCCAAGGTGCGCACCTTTGGTGCACACCGAGGTGCACACCAAAGTGTGCACCGAGGTGAGCACCAAAGTGCACTCCAAGGTGCACACCAAGGCGTGCACCTTTGGTGCGGTCAATGCAAACGAATTCGGAAGTTGGGGTCGATGTCCTAATCGCTGCTGCAGACTACACGTATGAGAATCGGACAAATAGCTTTATATAGGGGAGGTGTTGCGTTTGATGGGTCGACTCCCCTGGTTGTGTGCACTGCACCAACTTCAAAGACCCTGTCTTGTTTAAGAAGTCAAAAGTTGGGGTGGATGTCCTAATCATTGCTGCAGTCTACGCATGTATGAGAATCAGACAAATAGCTTATATAGGGGAGGTGTTGCATTCGGTGGGTTGACTCCCCTGGTTGTGCGCACTGCGCCAACCTCAAAGACCCCGCATAGCAGAAGAAGTCGGAAGTCGGATTTTGGTGAGCACCAAGGCGTGCACCTTTGGTGCGGTCAACGCAGACGAATTCAGAAGTTGGGGTGGATGTCCTAATCGTTGTTGCAGGCTACACATGTATGAGAATCAGACAAATAGCTTATATAGGGGAGGTGTTGGGTTTGATGGGTCAACTCCCTTGGTTGTGCGCATTACGCCAACCTCAAAGACCTTGTTTTCGTTAAGAAGTCAAAAGTTGGGGTCAATGTCCTAATGGCTCCTGTAGGCTACACATGTATGAGAATCGGACAAATAGCTTATATAGGGGAGGTGTTGGGTTTGATGGGTCGACTCCCCTGGTTGTGCGCATTACGTCAACCTCAAAGACCTTGTTTTCGTTAAGAAGTCAAAAGTTGGGGTCGATGTCCTAATTGCTCCTGTAGACTACACATGTATGAGAATCAGACAAATAGCTTATATAGGGGAGGTGTTGGGTTTGATGGGTTGACTCCCCTAGTTGTTCGCATTACACCAACCTCAAAGACCTTGTTTTCGTTTAGAAGCCGAAAGTTGGGGTCGATGTCCTAATTGCTCCTGCAGGCTACGCATGTATGAGAATCAGACAAATAGCTTATATAGGGGAGGTGTTGGGTTTGATGGGTCGACTCCCCTGGTTGTGCGCATTGCGCCAACCTCAAAGACCCTGCATTGCGGATGAAGTCGAAAGTCAGAGTTTGGTGTGCTACAAGGTGTGGTCGAAGGTGCTCACCTAGGTGTGCACCTTTGGAGCGCAGGAAAAGTGCCCTCCAAAAGTGCGCACCTTTGGAGTGCACAAAAGTGCCCTCCAAAAGTGCGCACCTTTGGAGCGCACAAAAGTGCCCTCCAAAAAGTGCCCTCCAAAAGTGCGCACCTTTGGAGCGCACAAAAGTGCCCTCCAAAAAGTGCCCTCCAAAAGTGCGCACCTTTGGAGTGCAGAAAAGTGCCCTCCAAAAAGTGCCCTCCAAAAGTGTGCACCTTTGGAGTGCACAAAAGTGCCCTCCAAAAGTGCGCACCTTTGGAGCGCAGAAAAGTGCCCTCCAAAAAGTGCCCTCCAAAAGTGCGCACCTTTGGAGCGCAGAAAAGTGCCCTCCAAAAAGTGCCCTCCAAAAGTGCGCACCTTTGGAGCGCAGAAAAGTGCCCTCCAAAAAGTGCCCTCCAAAAGTGCGCACCTTTGGAGCGCACAAAAGTGCCCTCCAAAAAGTGCCCTCCAAAAGTGCGCACCTTTGGAGCGCACAAAAGTGCCCTCCAAAAGTGCGCACCTTTGGAGCGCACAAAAGTGCCCTCCAAAAGTGCGCACTTTTGGTGCGCACCAAGGCGCTGGTTCGGTCGTTGCAGGCGAGTTCGGAAGTTGGGGTCGATGTCCTGAGCGGAGGTGCAAACTACACAGGTGTCGGAATCGGACAAATAGCTTATATAGGGGAGGTGTATGCTTCGATGGGTCGACTCCCCAGGTTGAGCGCACCGCGCCAACCTCAAAGACCCTACGGTATGGATGAAGTCGGAAGTTGGGTCCGATGACCGATTCGATTAGTAGGTATGCTCATGAGGTCGGAATTTGGGTCCGATGACCTGCCATGTGCAGGAAGGCGAATGTTGGCACTGTGCGTTGCAAGGTGCACACCAAGGTGCTGGTGCGGTCTTTTTAGTCGAGTTCGGAAGTTGGGGTCGATGTCCTGATCGGAGGTGCAAGCTACACAGGTGTGGGAATCGGACAAATAGCTTATATAGGGGAGGTGTATGCTTCGTTGGGTCGACTCCCCGGGTTGAGCGCACCGCGCCAACCTCAAAGACCCTACGGTATGGATGAAGTCGGAAGTTGGGTCCGATGACCGATTCGATATGTAGGCATACTCGCGAGGTCGGAATTTGGGTCCGATGACCTGCCATGTGCAGGAAGGCGAATGTTGGCACTGTGCGTTGCAAGGTGCGCACCAAGGCGCTGGTTCGGTCGTTGCAGGCGAGTTCGGAAGTTGGGGTCGATGTCCTGATCGGAGGTGCAAACTACACAGGTGTGGGAATCGGACAAATAGCTTATATAGGGGAGGTGTATGCTTCGTTGGGTCGACTCCCCGGGTTGAGCGCACCGCGCCAACCTCAAAGACCCTACGGTATGGATGAAGTCGGAAGTTGTGTCCGATGACCGATTCGATATGTAGGCATACTCGCGAGGTCGGAATTTGGGTCCGATGACCTGCCATGTGCAGGAAGGCGAATGTTGGGACTGTGCGTCGCAAGGTGCGCACCAAGGCGCTGGTGCCGTCGTTGCAGTCGAGTTCGGAAGTTGGGGTCGATGTCCTGGTCAGAGGTGCAAACTACACAGGTGTGGGAATCGGACAAATAGCTTATATAGGGGAGGTGTATGCTTCGATGGGTCGACTCCCCGGGTTGAGCGCACCGCGCCAACCTCAAAGACCCTACAGTATGGATGAAGTCGGAAGTTGGGTCCGATGACCGATTCGATACGTAGGCATATTGGCGAGGTCTGAATTTGTGTCCGATGACCTGCCATGCGCAGGAAGGCGGAATTTGGGTCCGATGACCGAGTTGATGGCGTGCCATGCGCAGAAAGGCGGAATTTGGGTCCGATGACCGAGTTGATGTTGATGGCCCGCCATGCACAGGAAGGCGGAATTTGGGTCCGATGACCGATTTGAAGGCGTGCCATGCGCAGAAAGGCGGAGTTTGGGTCCGATGACCGAGTTGATATTGATGGCCCGCCATGCGCAGGAAGGCGGAATTTGGGTCCGATGACCTGACATACGCATGGAGTCCGACTCGGGGGCCGATGTTCGATTCGATGACTTGCATTGTGGGTAAAGTCGGAAGTTGTGGTCTTTGACCCGATTCGATGACCAGACTTCGGCTGCTTGAGAATCGGACAAATAACTTATATAGGGGAGGTAGTGTTCTCGAGCATCCTCCCCCCGTGCCCGTTTATGTCGATTGATGCTGGTGCTCGACTGGTTGGAGCGCTCGGATGCAAAAATCTTGCACCAGGATTTATCGATTGTGATGGACACGGCAAGTCTCCTGATTGCTATGCAGGAGCTCATCGTGAATCTCTATGCGGCCTTGGTATGGACTCGACCTGCGGAATGGTTCGGCAATGGTAGTCGCTCCAACACGTCCTTGCAATGGCCACAGAGGTGATTCGACTAGAGCTCCAGTCTAGCTTTTGGGTTGCTTGGCGGACTGGTATAGCCGCGATCGAGTTCCGGCCATGAACGTTTTAGATAGCTCTTGGGCTTTCTGGGACGGAAGTCGGAAGTTTGGGCTGTTGTCCGATTTGATGACCATTCTTCGGATGTGTGAGAATCGGACAAATAACTTATATAGGGGACTGTGTTGTCTCACGCAGCCCCCTCCGTGCCCCTCTATCTCGACCGATGTTGGTGCTTGAAAGGGTTGGGATCGCTCGGATTTATAAACGTGCACCACCATTTGTCGAGTGTGAGGGACGCGGCAGGTCTCCTAAATGCTATACGGGCGCTCTCTGAGAATCTCTATCCGGCCTCGACACAGACTAGTCTTGCTGAATGGTTTGGCACTGGTAGTCGATCCAACACGTCGTTGTTGTGGCCGCCTAGGCGATTCGATTCGAGCCCCCATCTAGCTTTTGGGTTGCTTGGCGGATTTTGCCCTATCCGCAAGTGAGCTCGGTCCCTAAACGTTCGAGAAACCCGATTGCTATGCGCCGACTCTCTTTCTTGCGAGCCTCCATCTAGCTTTTGGGTCTCTACGGAACGGAAGTCGGAATCTAGGACCGTTGTTTGATTCGACGAGGCAGACTACGGTTGTGCGAGAATCGGACAAATAACTTATATAGGGGAGGTGTTGACTGGAGCATTCTCCCCCGTGCCCCTCTAACTCGACCAATGCTGGCGCTCGAACGGTGGTAGCGCTCGGATTTTCGTTGAGCGCCAGCATTGGTCGATTTAGAGGGGCATGCGAGATTCCCGAATGCTATGCGAGGGCTCTAACGGAAATGTCTATTGGTTTCGGTATGGATGCAATTGCGAGTGGTTCGGCAAAGGTAGTCGTTCCGATGCGTCCATGTCGTGGCCAAATCGATAATTCGATTTGAGCCCTCGTATAGCATTTGGGTCTCTCGATGTGATTCCGCATTCCAGTCCCTTTGGGCACTGCTTGAGCCGCATCCCAGGGGGTTCCCTTCCCAATAATCTGCCTCGCAACCCGATTGCTATGCGGTGAGGCTCCTCGGCCGCCTCGGAACTATCTGTGTATCAGACGCATCGCGGGATAAGGGGTTGGCAACGGTAGTCGCCCCAAGCGCGTCCGATGCTTGGACCATTCCGAGGCGGCCCTGAAGCCTCTTCCGTCTAGCCGTTGGGTCCTTCTCGCCGCATCCCTTGCCTCGCACCCCGATTGCTATGCGGTGAGGCTCCTCGGCCGCCTTGGAACTATCTGTGTATCAGACGCATCGCGGGATAAGGGGTTGTCACTGGTAGTCGCCCCAAGCGCGTCCGATGCTTGGACCATTCCGAGGCGGCCCTGAAGCCTCTTCCGTCTAGCCGTTGGGTCCTTCTCGCCGCATCCCTCGACTCGCACCCCGATTGCTATGCGGTGAGGCTCCTCGGCCGCCTTGGAACTATCTGTGTATCGGACGCGTCGCGGGATAAGGGGTTGTCACTGGTAGTCGCCCCAAGCGCGTCCGATGCTTGGACCATTCCGAGGCGGCCCTGAAGCCTCTTCCGTCTAGCCGTTGGGTCCTTCTCGCCGCATCCCTCGCCTCGCACCCCGATTGCTATGCGGTGAGGCTCCTCGGCCGCCTTGGAACTATCTGTGTATCGGACGCGTCGCGGGATAAGGGGTTGTCACTGGTAGTCGCCCCAAGCGCGTGCGATGCATGGACCATTCCCAGGCGGCCCTGAAGCCTCTTCCGTCTAGCCGTTGGGTCCTTCTCGCCGCATCCCTCGCCTCGCACCCCGATTGCTATGCGGTGAGGCTCCTCGGCCGCCTTGGAACTATCTGTGTATCGGACGCGTCGCGGGATAAGGGGTTGTCACTGGTAGTCGCCCCAAGCGCGTCCGATGCTTGGACCATTCCGAGGCGGCCCTGAAGCCTCTTCCGTCTAGCCGTTGGGTCCTTCTCGCCGCATCCCTCGCCTCGCACCCCGATTGCTATGCGGTGAGGCTCCTCGGCCGCCTTGGAACTATCTGTGTATCGGACGCGTCGCGGGATAAGGGGTTGTCACTGGTAGTCGCCCCAAGCGCGTCCGATGCTTGGACCATTCCGAGGCGGCCCTGAAGCCTCTTCCGTCTAGCCGTTGGGTCCTTCTCGCCGCATCCCTCGCCTCGCACCCCGATTGCTATGCGGTGAGGCTCCTCGGCCGCCTTGGAACTATCTGTGTATCGGACGCGTCGCGGGATAAGGGGTTGTCACTGGTAGTCGCCCCAAGCGCGTCCGATGCTTGGACCATTCCGAGGCGGCCCTGAAGCCTCTTCCGTCTAGCCGTTGGGTCCTTCTCGCCGCATCCCTCGCCTCGCACCCCGATTGCTATGCGGTGAGGCTCCTCGGCCGCCTTGGAACTATCTGTGTATCGGACGCATCGCGGGATAAGGGGTTGTCACTGGTAGTCGCCCCAAGCGCGTCCGATGCTTGGACCATTCCGAGGCGGCCCTGAAGCCTCTTCCGTCTAGCCGTTGGGTCCTTCTCGCCGCATCCCTCGCCTCGCACCCCGATTGCTATGCGGTGAGGCTCCTCGGCCGCCTTGGAACTATCTGTGTATCGGACGCGTCGCGGGATAAGGGGTTGTCACTGGTAGTCGCCCCAAGCGCGTCCGATGCTTGGACCATTCCGAGGCGGCCCTGAAGCCTCTTCCGTCTAGCCGTTGGGTCCTTCTCGCCGCATCCCTCGCCTCGCACCCCGATTGCTATGCGGTGAGGCTCCTCGGCCGCCTTGGAACTATCTGTGTATCGGACGCGTCGCGGGATAAGGGGTTGTCACTGGTAGTCGCCCCAAGCGCGTCCGATGCTTGGACCATTCCGAGGCGGACCTGAAGCCTCTTCCGTCTAGCCGTTGGGTCCTTCTCGCCGCATCCCTCGCCTCGCACCCCGATTGCTATGCGGTGAGGCTCCTCGGCCGCCTTGGAACTATCTGTGTATCGGACGCGTCGCGGGATAAGGGGTTGTCACTGGTAGTCGCCCCAAGCGCGTCCGATGCTTGGACCATTCCGAGGCGGCCCTGAAGCCTCTTCCGTCTAGCCGTTGGGTCCTTCTTGCCGCATCCCTCGCCTCGCACCCCGATTGCTATGCGGTGAGGCTCCTCGGCCGCCTTGGAACTATCTGTGTATCGGACGCGTCGCGGGATAAGGGGTTGTCACTGGTAGTCGCCCCAAGCGCGTCCGATGCTTGGACCATTCCGAGGCGGCCCTGAAGCCTCTTCCGTCTAGCCGTTGGGTCCTTCTCGCCGCATCCCTCGCCTCGCACCCCGATTGCTATGCGGTGAGGCTCCTCGGCCGCCTTGGAACTATCTGTGTATCGGACGCATCGCGGGATAAGGGGTTGTCACTGGTAGTCGCCCCAAGCGCGTCCGATGCTTGGACCATTCCGAGGCGGCCCTGAAGCCTCTTCCGTCTAGCCGTTGGGTCCTTCTCGCCGCATCCCTCGCCTCGCACCCCGATTGCTATGCGGTGAGGCTCCTCGGCCGCCTTGGAACTATCTGTGTATCGGACGCGTCGCGGGATAAGGGGTTGTCACTGGTAGTCGCCCCAAGCGCGTCCGATGCTTGGACCATTCCGAGGCGGACCTGAAGCCTCTTCCGTCTAGCCGTTGGGTCCTTCTCGCCGCATCCCTCGCCTCGCACCCCGATTGCTATGCGGTGAGGCTCCTCGGCCGCCTTGGAACTATCTGTGTATCGGACGCGTCGCGGGATAAGGGGTTGTCACTGGTAGTCGCCCCAAGCGCGTCCGATGCTTGGACCATTCCGAGGCGGCCCTGAAGCCTCTTCCGTCTAGCCGTTGGGTCCTTCTCGCCGCATCCCTCGCCTCGCACCCCGATTGCTATGCGGTGAGGCTCCTCGGCCGCCTTGGAACTATCTGTGTATCGGACGCGTCGCGGGATAAGGGGTTGTCACTGGTAGTCGCCCCAAGCGCGTCCGATGCTTGGACCATTCCGAGGCGGACCTGAAGCCTCTTCCCTCTAGCCGTTGGGGCTTTCTCGCCGCATCCCTCGCCTCGCACCCCGATTGCTATTCGGTGAGGCTCCTCGGCCGCCTTGGAACTATCTGTGTATCGGACGCATCGCGGGATAAGGGGTTGGCAGTGGTAGTCGCCCCAAGCGCGTCCGATGCTTGGACCATTCCGAGGCGGCCCTGCAGCCTCTTCCGTCTAGCCGTTGGGGCCATCTCGCTGCATCCCCCACCTCGCACCACGATTGCTATGCGGTGAGGCTCCTTGGCCGCCTCGGAACTATCTGTGTATCGGACGCATCGCGGGATAAGGGGTTGTCAGTGGTAGTCGCCCCAAGCGCGTCCGATGCTTGGACTATTCCGAGGCGGCCCTGCAGCCTCTTCCGTCTAGCCGTTGGGGCCATCTCGCCGCATCCCCCAGCTCCTCGGCCGCCTCGGAACTATCTGTGTATCGGACGCATCGCGGGATAAGGGGTTGGCAGTGGTAGTCGCCCCAAGCGCGTTCGATGCTTGGACTATTCCGAGGCGGCCCCGCAGCCTCTTCCGTCTACCCTTTGGGGCCATCTCGCCGCATCCCTCGCCTCGCACCCCGATTGCTATGCGGTGAGGCTCCTCGGCCGCCTGGGAACTATCTTCGTATCGGATGCATCGCGGGATAAGGGGTTGTCACTGGTAGTCGCCCCAAGCGCGTCCGATGCTTGGACTATTCCGAGGCGGCCCTGTGGCCTCTTCCGTCTAGCCGTTGGGGCCATCTCGCCGCATCCCTCACCTCGCACCCCCATTGCTATGCGGTGAGGCTCCTCGGCCGCCTTGGAACTGTCTTCGTATCGGAAGCATCGCGGGATAAGGGGTTGTCACTGGTAGTCGCCCCAAGCGCGTCCGATGCTTGGACTATTCCGAGGCGGCCCTGCAGCCTCTTCCGTCTAGCCGTTGGGGCCATCTCGCCGCATCCCCCACCTCGCACCCGGATTGCTATGCGGTGAGGCTCCTCGGCCGCCTTGGAACTATCTTCGTATCGGACGCATCGCGGGATAAGGGGTTGTCACTGGTAGTCGCCCCAAGCGCGTCCGATGCTTGGACTATTCCGACGCGGCCCTGTGGCCTCTTCCGTCTAGCCGTTGGGGCCATCTCGCCGCATCCCCCACCTCGCACCCCGATTGCTATGCGGTGAGGCTCCTCGGCCGCCTTGGAACCATCTTCGTATCGGACGCATCGCGGGATGAGGGGTTGTCACTGGTAGTCGCCCCAAGCGCGTCCGATGCTTGGACCATTCCGAGGCGGCCCTGAAGCCTCTTCCGTCTAGCCGTTGGGGCCTTCCCGCCCCATCCCTCGCCTCGCACCCCCGATTGCTATGCGGTGAGGCTCCTCGGCCGCCTTGGAACCATCTGTGTATCGGACGCATCGCGGGATAAGGGGTTGGCACTGGTAGTCGCCCCAAGCGCGTCCGATGCTTGGAGCATTCCGAGGTGGCCCTGAAGCCTCTTCCGTCTAGCCGTTGGGGCCTTCCCGCCCCATCCCTCGCCTCGCACCCCGATTGATATGCGGTGAGGCTCCTCGGCCGCCTTGGAACTATCTGTGTATCGGACGCATCGCGGGATAAGGGGTTGGCACTGGTAGTCGTCCCAATCGCGTCCGATGCTTGGACCATTCCGAGGCGGCCCTGCAGCCTCTTCCGTTTAGCCGTCGGGGCCTTCCCGCCGCATCCCTCGCCTCGCATCCCGATTCCTATGCGGTGAGTCTTCTCGGCCGCCGCGGAACTATACCTGTTATTGCTACTGCATCCTTCGGCTGGTAACCTCCTCTGCCGCCTTGGAACGTTCTCTTTGTCGGACGCGTCGCGGGATAAGGGGTTGGCACTGGTAGTCGCCCCAAGCGCGCCCGATGCATAGACCGCTCCGAGTTGACCTTGCTTTCAGCCTCTCACATGCATAGACCTCTCTGAGTCGACCCTGCAGCCTCTCACGTTTAGCCTTTGGAATCTCGCCTCACAACATGATTGCTATCCTTGATGCATCCCTTGCCTCGAGCCCTGATTGCTTTCTTGGC